>NC_058136.1:36179360-36180045 GCF_016433145.1 Gracilinanus agilis | reverse complement strand
AACTCTTGCTTGGTTTTAAAGTCTTTCCTTTCCCAGAGATCTGACAAGTATCTATTCTGTGTTCACTTAACTTATTTATAGTTTCCCTCTTTATATTCAAGTCGTTCACCCATTCTGAATTTATCTTGGTGTAGGGTGTGAGATGTTGATCTAAACCTAATCTCTCCCATATTGTTTTCCAAATTTCCCAGCAGTTTTTGTCAAATAGTGGATTCATGTCCCAAAAGTTGGGCTCTTTGGGTTTATCGTACACTGTCTTGCTGATGTCATTTATCCCAAGTCTATTCCACTGATCCTCCCTTCTATCTCTTAGCCAGTACCATATTGTTTTGATGACTGCTGCTTTATAGTATAGTTTAATGTCTGGTACTGCTAGGCCCCCTTCCTTCACATTTTTTTTCATTATTTCCCTTGATATTCTTGATCTTTTGTTATTCCAAATGAACTTTGTTATAGTTTTTCCTAATTCAGTAAAGAAGTTTTTTGGTAATTTGATAGGTATGGCACTAAATAGGTAAATTAATTTGGGTAGAATGTTCATTTTTATTATGTTAGTTCGTCCTACCCATGAACAATGAATGGTTTTCCAATTGTTGAGATCCAGTTTTATTTGTTTGGAAAGTGTTTTGTAGTTGTTTTCATATAATTGCTGTGTTTGTTTTGTTAGATTGATTCCCAAGTATTT
>NC_058136.1:36137461-36164364 GCF_016433145.1 Gracilinanus agilis | reverse complement strand
AAGGGGAGAGTAATGAATGCTGGAGGGGATGTGGCAAAACTGGGACATTAATGCATTGCTGGTGGAGTTGTGAACTGATCCAACCATTCTGGCTGGCAATTTGGAACTATGCTCAAAGGGCTATAAAAGAATGCCTGCCCTTTGATCCAGCCTTACCATTGTTGGGTTTGTACCCCAAAGAGATCATAGATAAACAGACTTGTACGAAAATATTTGTAGCTGCACTTTTTGTAGTGGCAAAGAACTGGAAAGGGAGGGTATGTCCTTCAATTGGGGAATGGCTGAACAAATTGTGGTATATGCAGGTGATGGAATACTATTGTGCTCAAAGGAATAATAAACTGGAGGAGTTCCAGGTGAACTGGAAAGACCTTGAGGAACTGATGCAGAGTGAAAGGAGCAGAGCCAGAAGAACACTGTACACAGAGACCAATATACTCTGGTAAAATCGAATGTAATGGACTTCTGTACCAGCAACAATGCAATAACACAAGACAGCTCTGAGGGATGTATGGTAAAGAACGCTACCCACATTCAGAGGAAGATCTGCAGGAGAGGAAACATAGAAGATAAACAATTGCTTGAATGCAGGGGCTGAGGCGGACAGGATTGGGGATGTGGACTCGAAACCACCACACCAATGCAACTAACAACAATTTGGAAATAGGCCCTGAACAAGGACACATGTTACAACCAGTGGAAATGTGCGTCGGCCATGGGTGGGGGGAGAGCAGGGGGGTGAAGAGGAAAGTAGGGGCATAAAGTATGTAAACAGGTTAAAAATGAATATTAATAAAGGTTTAAAAAAAAAGAATTAAGAGAGATGGGAAAAAGCTTTCTGGAGAAGGTAGGATTTTAGTTGGGACTTGAAAGAATCCAGGAAGTAGAAACGAGAAAGGAGAGCACTCCAGGCAAGGAAGACAACCAGTGGGAACATCTACAGTCAGGAAATGGAAGGTTTTGTTTAAGAAATGGGAAAGAGGCCAATGTCACTAGAATCCAAAGTATGTGATGGAGTGGGAGGTGTAAGAAGACTAGAAAGGTAGAAGAAGGTCAGGTTATAATGGGCTTTAAAGTGCCAAAAAGGGAATTTTATATTTGATCCTGGAGGTGGTAGGGAGCCACTGGAATTTAATGAGTAAGGGGGTGACATAGCCAGATGCATGCTTTGGAAAGATCACTTTGACAGCCAAGTGGAAGGTGGCCTGGAATAAGCATATGGCCCGACCTATTATTGCAACAGTTCAGATGTGAGGTAATAAGGACCTATGCCAAGATAATAGCAATGTCAGAGGACAGAAGGAAAGATAATATGAAGGTAAAAAAATGTTTTTATGTTAGTGGTATAAGATTCATGATTTTATATGGAATATCCATGTTCTGCTCAGTGCATGTAAATGCTCTTTTTTAATTGTCTAACTTAAAAGATTTTTTTAAAAGTAAAGAACACTATTGGTGGAGCTACAAATAGGTCCAACTCTTTTGGAAAATACTTTAAGATTATGTGAGAAAAATCACTCAACTGTTGACACCCTCTGCCCCAATGAACCCACTACTGGGTAAATACCTCAAGTATATCCAAGAAAAAGTCTCTCTCCTGAAGCTTAATGCCACATCACCAATTATCTATTGGGCATCTCCAAATGGATTACCATAGGCATTTCAAACTTACCATGCCTAAAACAGAATAGATTGCCTTCTCCCTAAAATCCATTTCTCTCCCTGCTCAGGATACCACTATCCTTCCAGTCACTCAGGTTCACAACCTCGGAGTCATCCTCAATTCTTTACTCTCCCTTACATCCAATGAGTCCCCAAGTCTTTGTTAATTCTACCTACAGCACAGTATATCTCAACTTTTTCTCACTCCTTACATAGTCAGGGGCCACTAATCTAATTCAAGACCTTATCATTTTGCACCTGGATTATTAAAAGAACCTTCTAATTGTCAATGAGTGGAAAATGGATTGAAAAAAAATGAAGGAAGGTGGCCTAGCAGTACCAGATCTTAAACTGTACTATAAAGCAGTGGTCATCAAAACAATATGGTACTGGCGAAGAGACAGAAGGGAGGATCAGTGGAATAGACTTGGGGTAAATGACCTCAGCAAGACAGTCTATGATAAACCCAGAGAACCCAGCTTTTGGAACAAAAACCCACTATTTGACAAAAACTGCTGGGAAAATTAGAAAACAACATGGGAGAGATTGGGTCTAGATCAGTGATTCCCAAACTTTTTTGGCCTACCGCCCTCTTTCCAGAAAAAATATTACTTAGCGCATGCTGTCACATACTATCACCGCCTCCTTACAGTTATTCACTGCCCCCAAATGCACCTGTGGCCATCACTGCCCCCCTGGATCACTGCAGCACCCACCGGGAGTGGTGGCACCCACTTTAGGAATCATTGTTCTAGATCAACATCTCACACCCTATACCAAGATAAATTCAGAATGGGTGAATGACTTGAATATAAAGAAGGAAACTATAAGTAAATTAGGTGAATACAGAATAGTATACCTGTCAGATCTTTGGGAAAGGAAAGATTTCAAGACCAAACAAGAGTTAGAAAAAAGTACAAAATGTAAAATAAATAATTTTGATTACATTAAATTAAAAAGTTTTTGTACAAATAAAACCAATGCAGCCAAAATGAAAAGGGAAGCAACAAATTGGGAAAAAATCTTTATAACAAAAACCTCTGACAAAGGTCTAATTACTCAAATATATAAGGAGCTAAATCAATTGTACAAAAAATCAAGCCATTCCCCAATTGATAAATGGGCAAGGGACATGAATAGGCAATTCTCAGATAAAGAAATCAAAACTATCAATAAGCACATGAAAAAGTGTTCTAAATCTCTTATAATTGGAGAAACACAAATCAAAACAACTCTGAGGTACCACCTCACACCTAGCAGATTGGCTAACATGACAGCAAAGGAAAGTGGTGAATGTTGGAGGGGATGTGGCAAAATTGGGACATTAATGCATTGCTGGTGGTGTTGTGAATTGATCCAACCATTCTGGATGGCAATTTGGAACTATTCCCAAAGGGCTTTAAAAGACTGCGTGCCCTTTGATCCAACCATACCACTGCTGGGTTTGAACCCCAAAGAGATAATAGGGAAAAAGACTTGTACAAAAATATTTATAGCCACACTCTTTGTGGTGGCAAAAAATTGGAAAATGAACAATGCCCTTCTATTGGGGAATGGCTGAACAAATTGTGGTATCTGTTGGTGATGGAATAGTATTGTGCTAAAAGGAATAATGAACTGTAGGAATTCTATGTTCACTGTAACGACCTCCATGAATTGATGCAGAGTGAAAGGAGCAGAACCAGGAGAACATTGTACACAGAGACTGATACACTGTGGTACAATCAAACATAACAGACTTCTCTACTAGCAGCAATGCTAGTAGATCCAGAGCAAGGCTGAGGGACTTATGACAAAGAAAACTAGCCACATTCAGAGGAAGAACTGTGGGGGGAGAAACACAGAAGAAAAACAACTGCTGAAACACATGGGCTGATGGGGATATTATTGGGGATGCAGACATTAAACAATAACTCTAGTCCAATTATCAATAATATGGAAATAGGTCTTAATCAATGATACATGTAAAACCCAGTGGAATTGTACATTGGCTACTGGGGGTGGTGGGGTTTGGGGGAGAGGAAAGAACATGAAACATGTAACTATGGGAAAATATTCAAAATTAAAATTAAAATTTTTTTAAAAAGAAAAAGAAAAGAGAAGACCCTCAAGCCAGGGAGAATAAATTGATCTTCCTAAATTCCAGGTCTGACTATGTCATTCTCATGAATAGCTCCCTCTACCCTACCTAATAAAATATCAACTCCTCTACTGGGCTTTTTAAAGCTCTTCCAATCCGGCTCCTATCAAATTTTCCAACCTTATTACCCTTTGCTTTCCTTTCAATATTCTACGGTCCATCCAGACTGATCTATCTGGATGCATAACTCCATCTCTAGTCTCTGGGTTTTTGCAGAAGCATTCCTGGAATGCCCTCCCTCCTCACCTCTGCTTCAAGAAATCCTAGGCTTCTCTGTAAGTTTTGGCTCAGGTGCCACCTCCTAGAGGAAATCTATCCTGATCCCCAAAGTAGCATTTATCTACCCCACGAGTAACTTAGCATCCATTTTGTACATAATATATACTGAATTTCATTTTCTTTATACACATTTCCCCAATAAGAAATAAGCTCCTTGAGGGCAGGCCCTGTTTCTCCCTTTGTCTTGTATACCAAGTGCCTAGCACAATGCCTTTGCACAATTAATGCTTGCTGAATGAACACCAAAGTTTTTGTAGTAGCAAAAACCTGGAGCCAAAATAGATGCCCATCAATTAGTAAATGACTTAAACAAATGTTGGCATGTGGATGTGATGGGATAGAATGGTAAATAAGAGAACCAAGTATGAAGAAATCAGAAGAATATAGAATTACTGGCATGAAGTGATGTCTCAAGCGCCTCTGCTCTTAAATATATGCTCCGGATAGTTACCAAAGTGGTATTCCTGAGGCACAGGTCTGATCATGTCTCTCCCCTATTCAACAGCCTCCAATGGCTTCATAGTCCTTCTGGGATCAAATACAAACTCCTTCAGGAGGTATTTAAAGCCCTTCACAATCCATCTCTAAGCAACTTTTCTGTGCTTATTATACATTAACCTTCTTCAGACACCCGATGATCTGGCTGAAGGGGCTCAAACATGACATTTCTTCTCTTCATGTCACTTACAGACTACCTCCTCAGCTGGTTTCTTTCAAAACTCAGCTGAAATGCTGCATCTTCAGTGATAACTCTCCTGAGCCCACCATCTATTAGTTTCCTTTTCACAATGCTCTCTTATTCATTTTATACACTTTGTGAATAATTAGGACATCTCCCCTAATAGAATGGAAGCTTTCTGAAGGCATGGATGGTTTGGATCTTTGTATATTAGGACAGCGCCTGGCACACAGAAGGTACTTAACAAATGCTTACCAATTTGAGTAAAATAGAATCAGGAGACTAATATTTTGAATTGGTAAGCATTACTTTAAATGCATACTATGTGCAGAGCCACAAGGAAAAGAAAATATAGCTCACTTTCAATAGTCCATACAAATAAGTAAATACAACACAATGGGGGAGGGAACAGTAACACTTGGAAGTGAGTGGGGAAGTAGAAGGTATTTTTACATGTAATTGGGAAAAATACAATATTAAAAAGTACAAAGTGAAGTGAGCAGAACCAAAAGAACATTGCACACAGTAACAGCAGTACTATACAATGATCAATTATGAATGGTTTAGTCATTCCCAGCATTACAATGATCCAAGAGAATCCCAAAGGACTTGTGCTGAAAAATGCTATCCACCTCCAGAAAAAGAACAGATGGAATCTGAAAGCAGATCAGAACAAACAATTTTTCATTTTGTTTTTTTGGGTGGGGTTTTTTGGAGTATGAGTCTTCTTCCAAAGCGTGACCAATGTGAAGATGTTTTGCATGAGCACACAGGAATAACCTAGTATCAAATTGCTTGCCATCTCAGGGAGAAGAGTGGAAAGGGAAGGAAGGAGAGAATTTGGAAATCAAATATTTGAAAAAAGAATGTTAAAAATTATTTCGTGTAGTTGGAAAAAATGAAGTATCACCTGAAATAAAAAAGAAGTGTTTTTAAAGGCCATGCTGGGGGCAGTTGGGTGATTCAGTAGATTGAAAGCCAGGCCTAGAGATGGAAAGTCCTGGGTTCAAATCTAACCTCAGACACTTCCCAGCTGTGTGACTCTGAGCAAGTCATTTAACCCCCATCACCTAGCCCTTACCATTCTTCTGCCTTAGAACAAATGAACAGTATTGATTCTAAGATGGAAGGTAAGGGAGAGAAGCAAAAATTGCCCATTATTACCACTACTATTTAATTTTGTACTAGAAATGCTAACTTTAGTAATTAAGAGAAGAAAAAGAAATTGAAGAAATTAAAGTAGGAAATGAGGGAAAAAACTATCACTCTTTGTGGATGATATGATGGTAAGCTTAGAGAATCCTAGATAATCAACTAAAAAACTAGTTGAAATAATTAATAATTTTAGCAAAGTTGCAGGATACAAAATAACCCCACATAAATCAGCAGCCTTTCCAAATATTTCCAACAAAACTCAGAAGCAAGACTTAGAAAGAGAAACTCCATTTTTAAATTTATTTTTATTTTATTGATTAATTATGAAAAAATTTCCATGGTTCCATGACTCATATTCTTTCCCTCCCCTCCTCCCACAGCCAATGTACAATTCCACTGGGTTTTACATGTATCATTGATTAAGACCTATTTCCATATTATTGATAGTTGGACTAGAGTTATTGTTTAATGTCTACATCCCCAATAATATCCCCATCAGCCCATGTGTTTCAGCAGTTGTTTTTCTTCTGTGTTTCTCCCCCCACAGTTCTTCCTCTGAATGTGGCTAGTTTTCTTTGTCATAAGTCCCTCAGCCTTGCTCTGGATCTACTAGCATTGCTGCTAGTAGAGAAGTCTGTTATGTTTGATTGTACCACAGTGTATCAGTCTCTGTGTACAATGTTCTCCTGGTTCTGCTCCTTTCACTCTGCATCAATTCATGGAGGTCGTTACAGTTAACATAGAATTCCTACAGTTTATTATTCCTTTTAGCACAATACTATTCCATCACCAACAGATACCACAATTTGTTCAGCCATTCCCCAATAGAAGGGCATTGTTCATTTTCCAATTTTTTGCCACCACAAAGAGTGTGGCTATAAATATTTTTGTACAAGTCTTTTTCCCTATTATCTCTTTGGGGTACAAACCCAGCAGTGGTATGGTTGGATCAAAGGGCACGCAGTCTTTTAAAGCCCTTTGGGAATAGTTCCAAATTGCCATCCAGAATGGTTGGATCAATTCACAACACCACCAGCAATGCATTAATGTCCCAATTTTGCCACATCCCCTCCAACATTCACCACTTTCCTTTGCTGTCATGTTAGCCAATCTGCTAGGTGTGAGGTGGTACCTCAGAGTTGTTTTGATTTGCGTTTCTCCAATTATAAGAGATTTAGAACACTTTTTCATGTGCTTATTGATAGTTTTGATTTCTTTATCTGAGAATTGCCTATTCATGTCCCTTGCCCATTTATCAATTGGGGAATGGCTTGATTTTTTGTACAATTGATTTAGCTCCTTATATATTTGAGTAATTAGACCTTTGTCAGAGGTTTTTGTTATAAAGATTTTTTCCCAATTTGTTGCTTCCCTTTTCATTTTGGCTGCATTGGTTTTATTTGTACAAAAACTTTTTAATTTAATGTAATCAAAATTATTTATTTTACATTTTGTACTTTTTTCTAACTCTTGTTTGGTCTTGAAATCTTTCCTTTCCCAAAGATCTGACAGGTATACTATTCTGTATTCACCTAATTTACTTATAGTTTCCTTTTTTATATTCAAGTCATTCACCCATTCTGAATTTATCTTGGTATAGGGTGTGAGATATTGATCTAAACCTAATCTCTCCCATACTGTTTTCCAATTTTCCCAGCAGTTTTTGTCAAATAGCAAATTTTTGTCCCCAAAGCTGGGATCTTTGAGTTTATCATACACTGTCTTGCTGAGGTCATTTACCCCAAATCTATTTCACTGATCCTTCCTTCTGTCTCTTAACCAGTACCATATTGTTTTGATGACCACTGCTTTATAGTACAGTTTAAGATCTGGTACTGCTAAACCCCCATCCTTCATTTTTTTTTCCATTATTTCCCTTGATATTCTTGATCTTTTGTTCTTCCAAATGAACTTTGTTATAGTTTTTTCTGATTTAGTAAAAATGTTTCTTGGTACTTTGATAGGCATGGCACTGAATAAGTAAATTAATTTGGGTAGGATTGTCATTTTTATTATGTTAGCTCATCCTACCCATGAGCAATTAATGTTTTTCCAATTGTTTAGATCTAGT
Source organism: Gracilinanus agilis (assembly GCF_016433145.1). Lineage (NCBI taxonomy): Eukaryota > Metazoa > Chordata > Mammalia > Didelphimorphia > Didelphidae > Gracilinanus > Gracilinanus agilis. Next base: position 36,156,378 of record NC_058136.1, on the reverse strand, counting down.
TTTAATTGTGTGGAAAGTGTTTTGTAGTTGTATTCATATAATTCCCGTGTTTGTCTTGGCAAATAGATTCCTAAATATTTTATATTGTCTAGGGTGATTTTAAATGGAATTTCTCTTTCCAGCTCTTGCTGCCAAGATGTGTTGGAAATATATAGAAATGCTGATGATTTATGTGGGTTTATTTTGTATCCTGCAACTTTGCTAAAGTTGTTAATTATTTCCACTAGCTTTTTAGTTGATTCTCTAGGATTCTTTAAGTAGACCATCATATCATGGGCAAAGAGTGATAACTTGGTCTCCTCATTTCCTATTTTAATATCTTCAATTTCTTTTTCTTCTCTAATTGCTACTGCTAGTGTTTCTAGCACAATGTTAAATAATAGAGGTGATAATGGGCATCCTTGTTTCACTCCTGAACTTATTGGGAAGGCTTCTAATTTATCCCCATTGCAGATGATGCTTGCTGATGGTTTTAAGTATATACTGTTTATTATTTTTAGGAAAGGCCCTTCTATTCCTATAATTTCTAGTGTTTTCAAATAGGAATGGGTGTTGTATTTTGTCAAAGACTTTTTCTGCATCTAGTGAGATAATCATGTGATTTTTGTTGGTTTTCTTGTTGATTATATGAATGGTTTTCCTAATATTGAACCATCCTTGCATTCCTGATATAAATCCGACCTGATCATAATGAATAATCCTCGTGATCACTTGCTGGAGTCTTTTTGCTAATATTCTATTTAAAATTTTTACATCAATGTTCATTAAGGAGATTGGTCTGTAGTTTTCTTTCTCTGTTTTTGATCTGCCTGGCTTTGGGAATCAGTACCATATTTGTGTCATAAAAGGAAATTTGGTAGGACTCCTTCTTTGCTTATTTTCTCAAATAGTTTGTGTAGTATTGGGATTATTTGTTCTTTAAATGTTTGCTAGAATTCATTTGTGAATCCATCTGGCCCTGAGGATTTTTTCTTCGGGAGTTCTTTAATGGCTTGTTTAATTTCTTTTTCTGATTTCTTCTCCTGTTAATCTAGGCAATTTATATTTTTGTAAATATTGATCCGTATCACCTAGACTGCTATATTTATTGCCATATAATTGAGCAAAATAGTTTTTAATGATTGCCTTAATTTCCCCTTCATTAGAGGTGAGGTCTCCCTTTTCATCTTTGATGCTGTTAATTTGGTCTTCTTCTTTCCTTTTTTTATTAGATTAACCAGCACTTTGTTTATTTTATTTGTTTTTCAAAGTACCAGCTTCTAGTCTTATTTATTAATCCAATAGTTCTTTCACTTTCTATTTTATTAATTTCTCCTTTAATTTTTAGGATCTCTAATTTAGTTTTCATCTGGGGATTTTTAATTTGTTCACTTTCTAGTTTTTTAAGTTGCATACCCAATTCATTGACCTCTGCCCTCTCTAATTTGTTAATATATGCACTCAAGGATATAAATTTCCCTGAGTACTGCTTTGACTGCATCCCGTAGATTTTGGTAGGATGTCTCATCATTGTCATTCTCTTCAATGAAATTATTGTTTCTATGATTTGTTCATTAAATTATTTTGGAGAATCATATTATTTAATTTCCAATTAATTTTTGAGTTGCTTCTTTGTGTACCCTTACTAATTATTATTTTTATTGCATTATGATCTAAAAAGGTTGCATTAATTATTTCTGCTCTTTTTATGCCCTAGTACATGGTCAATCATTTTGAATATACCATGTGCTGCTGAAAAGGTGTATTCCTTTTTATCCCTATTTATTTTTCTCCACATATCTATTAACTCTCATTTTTCTAAGGTTTCATTCACTTCTCTTACCTTTTTCTTATTTATTTTTTGTTTTGATTTATCTAGATCTGATAGAGGAAGGTTCAGGTCTCCCACTATTATAGTTTTACTATCTCTTTCCTCCTTGAACTCGACTAGATTTTCCTTTAGAAATTTGGATGCTATACCATTTGGTGCATACATGTTGAGTACTGGTATTTCTTCATTGTCTATACTGCCTTTTATCAGGATGTAATTACCTTCCCTATCTCTTTTAATTGGATCTATTTTTACGTTGCCTTTGTCAGATATCACGATTGCGACTCCTGCCTTCTTTTTCTCAGTTGAAGCCCAATAGATTTTGCTCTAGCCTTTTACCTTTACCCTGTGTGTCTACCTGCCTCATGTGTGTTTCTTGTAGACAACATATGGTAGGATTTTGTTTTCTAATCCATTCCATTATTTGCTTCCATTTTATGGGTGAGTTCATCCCACTCACATTGAGAGTTATGATTACCACCTGTGTATTCCCCAGTATTGTGATTTCCTCTCCTAGTTCTGCCCTTTCTTTTTTCGCTATTTCCTTTTAAACCAGTAGTTTGCTTTTCATCAGTCCCCCTAATCCCCATCCTTATTTTATTTCCCTTTCTGCCCCCTCCCTTTTGGTTCCCCTCTTATTATTTTTTTAGGGTCTATTAAATTCCCTCCCCCCTCTTTCCCTCTCTTTTTGTACTCCCCACTCCATTCCCCTCCCCCCCTTGGTTTTTCCCTTCTCACTTTCCCTGTAGGGTAAGATAGAATTCGATATACCAATGGATCTAGATGCTCTTCCCTCTTAGAACTGATTCTACTGAGAGTAAAGTTTAAGTATTACCTATTAGCACTCTCTTCCTCTACTTCTTATATTACTATTCTTCCCCTCCCCTTCCCATGTGCCTCTCTGTGTGGTATAGATTATCCTGTTTTTCTTATTCCTTCAAGGTTCTCTGAGTGCCATCTTCTATTCCCCCTCTTTTTCTTTTTTTTTTTTGCATATCATCTTAGACCACTTAGTACCCCAAATTCTATTTATGAATATTTCTTCTAGTTACTATAATAGTGAATGCCTTTTTTCTGTTGTTGTTGTTTTTTTAAACCCTTAACTTCTGTGTATTGGCTCCTTGGTGGAAGAGTGGTAAGGATAGGCAATGGGGGTCAAGTGACTTGTCCAGGGTCACACAGCTGGGAAGTATCTGAGGCCGGATTTGAACCTAGGACCTCCTGTCTCTAGGCCTGGCTCTCAATCCACTGAGCTACCCAGCTGCCCCCTGTGGATGCCATTTTTGAGAGTTACAAATAACATTTTTCCATATAGGAATATAAAATAAAATTTTTCCATATAGAAAGCCCTTAAAGAAGAAAATTGTAAAAAAATTATTTTTCTTTCCTTTCTCTTTCTTATTTACCTTTTCATGTTTCTCTTGATTTTTGTGTTTGGATATCAAACTTTCTGCTTAATTCTGGTCTTTTCTTTACAAATACTTGGAAATCTATTTTGTTGAATACCCATACTTTCCCCTGGAAGTATGTAGTCAATTTTGATGGGTAGTTGATCCTTGGTTGTAGACTCAATTCTCTTGTCTTTCTGAATATCATATTCCATACCTTGTGGTCTTTTAGTGTGGAGGCTGCCAGATCATGTGTAATCCTGATTGATGCTCCTTGATAACTGAATTGTCTCTTTCTGGCTTCTTGTAATATTTTCTCCTTAGCTTGGAAGCTCTTGAATTTGGCAATTACATTCCTGGTGATTGTATTTTGAGGATTTAATGTAGAGGGTGAGCTATGGATTCTTTCAATGTCTATTTTGCCCTCTTGTTGAAGAATACCAGGGCAGTTTTCTTGGATAATTTCTTGTAGTATAATGTCAAGGTTTCTGTTTATTTCTGGGTTTTCAGGTAGGCCAATGATTCTCAAATTGTCTCTTCTAGATCTGTTTTCAAGATCATTAATTTTCTCAGTGAGATATTTCATGTTTCCTTCTATTTTATTGCTCTTTTGACTTTGCTTTATTAATTTGTGCTGTCTTATGAGATCATTAGCTACTACCTACCCAATTCTGGTCTTTAAAGACTGGTTTTCTGCTATGATCTTTTGATTTTCCTTTTTGGTTTGGTCTATCCTGCTTTTTATGGCTTCCAGCAGGTCATTTTTGGTCTTCAATTTACTTATCATTTCATTTGATTTCTGGGCTTCTTTTTATAATTGGGAAATTCTGTCTTTTAAACTGTTGTTTTCTTTTTGAACTATTTCCTACTTTTCTTGCCAATTTTCTTCTATCTTTCTCATAATCTCAGATTTGAACTCTTCAAAAGCTTGTGACCAATTTCCATTTTTGGAAGGTTTAGATGTGTTTACTTGTTTATCATCCTGTGCTGTCTCCTCTGTATTCTGGATTTTTTTCTCCATAAAAATTATCCAGGGGTCAATGCATTTCTCTTGTTCTTTTTGGTGGTTGAAGATTGTATTTCTTGGATGTTGCTGGCCATTGCTATGCTAGTTTTTCCTTCCCTTCTCAGCCAGAAGTCTGAGTGAGAAGTGCAGGCTCTCTGTGTATGGAGCTACGGAATGGCTTTTGCCTGAGGCTACTTTTCAAGTCTCTGCGGCTTCTACTGTGTGCCACCCCTCTCTGCTCTATCTCCATGCCCAAGGTGTGCACTCTTCAGCCTCCTGGGGACCCAAGTCTAACTGCTCTCAGGGGTAAATCCCTGGTGTTCTTAGTCAGCTCCCAAGAACCCAGAGATTGCCCCTCACTCACTCTAATTCTGGCAAATTGGCTCTGACTCTGGGACCATAGATGGGGTGGGGGAGGGTTGATCAGCTTGAGTTTTTATGGGAGCTATTTCACCCCCTTATAGTGTGGAAATGCCCAAATCTCATGTACTTTCAATGCTGCACCCTATTGTAGAGCCCCATCATTCATCTGAACTTGGTTTTTTGTCCTTTTGAGGGACTCTGTATTGGTCAGTGGTGAGGAGAGGAAGAGTCCTACCTCCACTGTAGCCATCTTAACCCGGAAACGCCATTTAAAATCACTCTAGACGATAGAATATTTGAGAATCTATTTGCCAAGGCAAACACAGGAATTATATGAACACAATTACAAAACACTTTCCACACAAATAAAACTAGATCTAAAGAATTAGGAAAACATTCATTGTTCCTGGGTAGGCTAAAGCTAATATAATAAAAATGACAATCCTCCCTAAATTAACTTACCTATTCAGTGCCAAACCAATCAAACTACCAAAAAACTATTTTATAGAACTAGAAAAAATAATAAAATTCGTCTAGAAGAACAAAAGGTCAAGAATATCAAGAAAACTAATGAAAAAAATAGGAAGGATGGTAGCCTAGCAATACCTCATCTTAAACTGTACTATAAAACAGTAATCATCAAAACATTCTGAAGGGCAGCTAGGTGGCTCAGTGGATTGAGAGCTAGGCCTAGAGACAGGAGGTCCTAGGTTCAAATCTGGCCTCAGACACTTCCTAGCTGTGTGACCCTGGGCAAGTCACTTAACCCCAATTGCCTTGCCCTTCCTGCTCTTCTGCCTTAGAACCAATAACCAGTATTGATTCTAAAACAAAAGGTAAGGGTTTTATATTTTAAAAAAAATTCTGGTCCTGGCTAAGAAATAGAAGGGTGGATCAATAGAATAGACTAGGGGTAAATGACCTCAGCAATCTAGTACATGATAAACTCAAAGATCCCAGCTTTTGGGATAAGATCTCACTATCTGACAAAAACTATTGAGAAAATTAGAAAACAGGATGGCAAAAATTAAGTTTGGATCAATATCTCAAACCCTATACTAAGATAATTTCAAAATGGGCATATGATTTAAACATAAAGAGGGATATTATAAGTAAATTAGGGGAATACAGAGTAGTTTACCTATAAGATCTATGGAGAATGGAAGAATTTGTGACCAAACAAGAGAAAGAGAACATTACAATAAGTAAAATGAATAATTTTGATTATTATTATTAATAATAATTTGATTATTAATTTGATTAAATTAAAAAGGGGTTATACAAACAAAACTAATGCAACCAAGATCAGAAGGGAAACAACAAACTGAGAAAAAAAATTTATAGCAAATTTCTCTGATAAAGGTCTCATTTCTCAAATATATAAGGAACTAAGTCACATTTATAAGAATCAGAGTCATTCCCCTGATAAATGGTCAAAGGATATGAATAGGCAGTTTTCAGATGAAGAAATCAAAGCTATTAGTAATGATATGGAAAAAATGTTCCAAATCCCTCGATTAGAAAAATGTAAATTAAAACAACTCAATACCATCTCATACCTATCAGATTGGCCAATATGACAGTAAAGGAAAATAATAAATGTTGGAGGGGTTGCGGCAAAATCGGGACATTAATGCATTATTGGTAGAGTTATGAACTGCTTCAACCATTCTGAGGACAATTTGGAATTATGCCCAAAGGGCTATAAAAGAAGGCATACCTTGTGATCCAGTAAAACACACTGGGTCTGTATCTCAAAGAGATTTTTAAAAATGGGAAAGGACCTGTTTATACAAAAATATTTATAGTTACTCTTTTCATGGTGGCAAAGAATTGGAAACTAAAGGGATGTCCCTCAATTGAGGAATGGCTGAACAAATTGTGACAATGGAATACTATTGTGCTATAAGGAATGATGAATCAGATGATTTCAAAAAGAACCAAAAAGGGGGCAGTTTGGTGGCTAAGTGGATTGAGAGGCAGACCTAGAGACAGGAGATCCTAAGTTCAAATCTGGCCTCAGACACTTCCTAGCTGTGTGACTCTGGGCAAGTCACTTAACCCCCATTGCCTAGCCCTTACCACTCTTCTGCCTGGGCGCCAATACACAGTATTGACTCCAAGATGGAAGGTAAGGGTTTAAAAAAAAGAAAGAAAAGAACTGGAAAGATCTATGTGAACTGATACAGAGTAAAATAAAATGAACCAAGAGATCATCATATACTGCAACTGCAATATTGTGGAACAATAAAATGTGATAGACTTTGCTACTAAGAGCAATACAATGATCCAGGACACTTCTGAGGACTTATGAAAAAGAATGCTATCTACCTCCAGAGAAAGAGGAGTAGAAATGCAGATGAAATCATATGATTTGTCACTTATTTATCTGGGCATATGTTTTGGGGTTTGTGTTCTATAAGATTATTCACTTACAAAAATGAATAATATGGAAATATGTTTTGTGTGATAATATATGCATAACCCAGATTTAATTGCTCATCAGCTCTGGGAGGGGGAAAGGAAGAAGGGAGGGAAACAATATGGATCATATGACTTTGGCAAACCTATGTGGAAATTTGTTATTAAAATAAAAAATAAAAATATTTTAATTATATAAAAATAAATAAAATCTGGTAGACAGTAACTTTAGAACAAAGCCTTATGCTATAATCCAAAAACATTCTAAATGGATTCATAGCCTTAATATTAAAGCTCATGCCATTAAAAAATTGCAAGAGTAAGAGAACATATATTTTTCACAGTTTCAGGTAGATGTCATCTTAACAAAATGAGAAATAAAGATAATTATAAAGACTAAATGGATAACTTGAATTATATGAAACAGAAAAGTTTCTGAACAGACAAAAATCAATGCATCCAGGATAAGAAGGGAAGCAGTCAAATGGGAAAAAATCTTTACATCAAATGTCTGCGACAAGAGTTTGGTATTGAATTTTATATATGGGTATGTATGTGTGTGCGTGTGTTCATATAGTGTATATATGTACACATATATGCATGCACATATGTGTTTATAGATATAAATCTCACACATATAACCATGAGCTATATATAAGACCAAAAGATAAATGGTTAAAGAATATGAACAAAAAGTTCTCAAAAGAAGAGTTACAAAATATTCACAACCATATGAAAGAATGCTTCAAATCACTAGCAATAACAGAAGTACCATTGGAGGGATTGTGGGAAGATAGGCACACTAGTACATTGTTGGTACAAAGCAATTTGGAATTGTACCCCCAGAAAAGGGAATAAAACATCCATATTCTCTGACCCAGAGATTTCGCTACTAGGTTTATATCATAAGGAGGTCATTGAAAAGAAGAAAGTCACACCAAAATATTTATATCAGCACTTTTTGTGACAGCAAATAGAAACAAAGTAGAAACCAAAATGCCCATTAATAAGGAAATAGTTAAACAAATTGTGGTGCATGGATGTAATGGGATATTACGGATCTGTAAGAAACAACAAATATGATGAATCAGAGAAGCAGTCAGTTGAGAAATATTTAAACATCTACTCTGTGCCAGGCACTAGACTCAAATTGGGATGATATAAAGAAAGGCAAAAAATGGTCCCTGCTCTCAAGAAGCTCAGATTCTAAATGGGGGAATCCAACATGCAAACAAATAGGTAGGGAGAGGATATAGAGGGATAAGTTGGAGAAAATCCATTGACAGGAGGCACTAGTATCAAGGGGCACTGGAAAATGTTCCTTGTGGAAGGTAGAATCAAGATCTAATGCAGAGTAAAGAACCAAGAAAATGATAAACAAGGGAAACTAGGTGGCACAGTAGATAGAGTGCCAGGCCTGGATTCAGAAGGACCTGGGTTCAAATATGATCTCACTTTCTAGCTTTGTGACCCTGGGCAAGTTACTTAACTCCATGTATCTGGCTCTTGTCCTTCTGTCTTAGAGATGTTACTAGGCAACAGAACAGAAGGTAAGGGTCACTAAAAATAAATAAATAAATAAATAAATTGCTATACAAAATAACAACAGTGGAAATGGGGAAACAAGAAAAAAGTAAGGGTTGCAAAATTACAAAGAACAAGCATGACTCCAAAGATAGATTTGAGAAGACATTGCCATCCCACTCTTTCAGAGGTGAGAAGTCCATGGTTATATCACATTGCATATATTTTTTAACCTTTTCAACGTATTGATCAGTGTACTTTATTTTATCTTTCTTTTTCTTTTTTCATTAAAAATACTATTTGTTATATTGGTTGTCTCTCTGGGAGGGGAAAGGAGGAGGGATTCTGGGGGAAATTTCGGTGATGTTAGAAAGCTATGAGTAACAATTTACTTTTGTTTCTGAAACTGGGTCTCCCTATTTCTCCCAGGTAAACGTATGGTAGCCACTCATGGCCCTGATCCCACCACTGATCAGTAGGAAAGCTTTGGCCTGCTCTATCTGCAACCTGGGTCACTTTGCTGCTCCTTAGTTAGCCTAGTGACCCAGGGTTCTGCAGAGTTCATCATCTTCATGACAGATTGAGTATGGCTATCAGATCAGACAGTGTAGTTCAGAATTCCCATATTCTGACTGATCCCTATCAGCTTTGGCTTCTTAGTATGGAGATCACAGGTGTGTACCACCATAAGTGGAAACAATTTATTAAAACAAACAAATAAATAAATAAATAAATGGAACCCTTCTAATAAAAAAAACTCAAAGACCTTGAACATAAACAGATAAGTAAATAGGAAAAACAGTAACAACAGAAGGAAATAAAGCCTCCAGAATTTGTAAATGAGTTCAGGCCATCTATGAATAAATACTGCAAAACAAAAAATATAATCCAACCATTGATGAGACAGAGGACTCTGCAGAATATGAGAATATGGAACCATGACATGCTGTTCCTGAATGTTTAAAAGGGAAATGAAAATTATGAGAGCCCAATTTATTTCTTGTACAGGAAAAATAATGAGCAGAATAGAAAAACTAGTATTTGAAATGGCCAACTTCCTCAAAGAAACAAGAGAGAATAATATATTGAGAATGCAAAAACACAAAAGTGAAGGACAATATACAAGAAGAAAAGCAAAAGACAATAACATTAAAAGAAAATATGCTCACTGTGCAAGCTAAACATATTGACCCTGAAGATAAGCTACAGAGAGAAAACCTAAGGCTCTTTGATCTACCAGAAGCATATAAGACAAAAATTAATGCCACAATAAAGAAAATAATAAAACTACCCAGAAATTCTAAATTCAATGAATTTTTAGAAAATGAAATTCCAATTAAAGGAATTCATAGATCGCCTACAGAAAAAACCCTAAGGTTGCAAACTTCAAAGCACATAATGATTAAATGTAATAATTCAGTTCAGAAATAACAAGTTCTGCAAGCTATCAAGACTTTAAAATACAAAGAATAGGACATTCAAAAAAACAAGATTATTCTGTACCCACTAGAAAACGTAGGCGGGAACAGAATAATATGTTCATAAGAGTAACAGAACTCAGGCTGCAGTCCAAGGTCACCTATCCTGCATATCTGAGATTAATTCTAGAACAAAAAAAAAAAAGATAAATGTTCAACAATAAAGGAGAATTCGAAACATTTTAGTAAAGGATTATTCGTTCAAACACTCCCAACGATGGAAATGCAACAGGCAAGAGCAGCAGTAAGAGCCTAAGAGTCTTCTTTCTTTCTTTCTTCTTTTAAAAAAACCTCATCTTCTTTCTTAGAATCAATACTGTGTATTAGCTCCAAGGCAGAAGAGTAATAAAGACTAGGCAATGGGGGTTAAGTGACTTTCCCAGGGTCACACAGCTAGGAAGTATCTGAGATCAAATTTGAACCCACAACTCCCATCTCTAGGCCTGGCTCTCTCAATCCAGTGAGCCACCTAGGTGCCCCAAGACTTGTTTCTGAATATACACAAGCTGACAAGGGTGAAGGCAGAAATCTGGTAGAGGTAACAGTGAAGAAGCAGATAGGGAGCACTATGAACAAGACCTACCTGCAGGTAAATCACTGCTTTTTTTTGTGGAACTATACTATAATATGAGAGGGTACATAAAAGTTGGAGAGGGAAGTAAAAGGATAAAGAGGAGCATGTAGTGATACACCAGGGTCAGATCAAGGGCTAACAATGAGAAGATGACTCTGTGGTCTCAAAAAGAGAAGAGCCTAGAGAATGGTTGAGGGGGAACTGAAAAGGGAGGGGAAAGAAAAGAGGCCTTACTTTAGAAGTGGGATGGAGTTGCATCAATAAATATTTATATGAGTAAAAAGAGATAGTCACTAAAGGGAAATAAGGACGTTGGAGGGTTTGGTGATTGAAAACTCTAATTGTCCTATAATGTAAGGGAGGGAGTTGAAACTCCTGGGGACAACTGACACCTTGAAGAGTGAGAGAACAAAAACAAAGAGATGAGATTTCCAGGCAAATGTAGGGGAAAAAGTCAACAGAGGAGGGTATAGACCTATGATGTGCTATAGGAGGAGGAGCAGCTCTACCGTAACACAGTGGCCTCTCTTTCACCTGCAATAATTGGCACTGTTCTAGAAGTGAGGCATCATGAAAAAGGGGAATCCATGGAGAAAGCTCTACAAGGCAGTGTACCTACAAATGCCTGGAGGAGAGAAGCTAGAATGGATACCCTGGAAATTCTGATTGCAAGATGAATCCAGAACAAAAAAAAAGAGACCAGATAATTACAGTCATAGAAAGGTCTAGAGTAGATAGAGAAGATGGAGAATGAAGAGTGAGAGAAATTTCTAAAATGGAATACAAAAAATGAAATTTTAAAGACTATGAACAGACTAGTCAAAGGGAAGGAGAAGAAGTGGGAAATGACTAAAAGGAAAAAAGAAAGGGAAAGATGATACAATCAGAAAAAAGGTAGGAGAGAAAAAAGAACTGATAAAAGCCTACGGGAAAAGAGGTAGCAGACCAGAAGAGGGGATAGAGGGTGAGAGGGAAAGAACCAGTGAGAACAGATTAAAGTAAAATAATTGAGAGAACATAATATTGTGTTTATAGTAGAAGAGGGGGGAAATCATAACTTGAAAAAGAAAAACTATTTTAGAAGCAGAAGGAGGAAAATATAAACCTAGCTCTAATAACTTTAAACTGAATGGATTAAACAATCCAATAAAATGAAAAAGAGTGACAGATTGGCGAAGAAAACAAAACCCTACAATCTGTTAGCCTGCAAGAAACACATTTAAAAAATAGAGACATACACAAAATAAAACTGAAGGGAAGGGAAAAAATTTACTATGCATCAAGTGAATCCAAAAAAAAAAAAAACAGGAGTTACCATTATACTATCAGATGAAGCAAAAACAAACATTCAAAAATAAAAAGAGCTAAACAAGGAAACTATATTATTCCATAAGCAACCATAGACAATAAACTAATATTAGTAATAAACTTATATCCTCCAAATGTTCCAACATGCAAATTCATAAAAGAAATATTATCTGAGCTCCAAGCAAGTGACAATAGTAATACCAATAGTGACAGGAGACTTCAATATCCATCTATCAGTTTTGGATACGTCTAACAAAGATAAACAAATTTCTGGGGAAATTAAAGTTAAAAGACTTATGGAATCTTCTAAATGAGACAGTAAAGTATACATATTTCTTAGCATCATATGGAATTTACAGAAAAACTGACCATGTACTAGGGCACAAAGATACTGTAAACCAATGTGAAAAAGTTAATACTTTACCGAACATAACGTGATAAAAACAGAAATTGGTTGAGGAAGGCACAAACTAAAGATAAAGACCCAAATGTATACTTAATAATAAAATCTTAAACATGGATAGGTCAAAGAACATGTCATAGAAACAATAACTATGTGAAAGGAAATTATAATGATGGAGCTATTTTTATTTTTTCTGAAAGAACACATTTCTCTTCCTTTATTAAAACACATGTCCATAATTTGTCCTTTTGCAATTCCTTCCAATTGATTAAATGCATTTGCCTTTCTATGTTTTTCTTGATTCCTGGGTTTGCATTTCAAAATTTCTACTCAGCTTTAGTCTTATCAGGAGTACATGTAATTCCTTGATTTCATTAAAGATCCATTTTGCACTCTATGTAATTATAGTCAGTTTTATAGGATATATCTTCTTAATTGTAAGTCTTTTTCTTTTGATTTGTAGCATATCTTTCAGATTTCACTTTTTAGTAGATACAGAATAATCTTTTGTGAAACTCATAATGACTATTTGGTATTTGCATTCTTTCTTTTGGAATAATTGCAATATATTTTCTGTTGACTTGCAAGCAACTGAAATTGTCTATGATATTCCTATAGATTTTCTATTTAGGGTTTCTTTTAGTAGAGACAAGTGAATTCCTCATAGTTTCACTCTGCCATGTAGTTTTTTTTCCTTTTCTTTTTTTTTAAACCCTTACCGTCTGTCTTAGAATCAATACTTGATTCTAAGGCCGAAGAGCAGTAAGGGCTAGACAATGGGGGTTAAGTGACTTGACCAGGGTCACACAGCTAGGAAGTGTCTGAGGCCAGATTGGAACCCAGGACCTCCAGTCTCTGAGCCTGACTCAATCCACTGAGCCATCCACCTGCCCCTTGTCATGTAGTTTTAATAGATCAGAATAATTTTATGATTTCTTAAACTATAGTGTCAAAGTATTTTGGTTTGGTAATGGTTTTGGAAGAATTTGGTGATTCCCAATTTTTTCACCTTTGCCAACTTCCTAAGTCAGTTTTAAAAAATAGTACAGGGGCAGCTGGGTAGCTCAGTGGAGTGAGAGTCAGGCCTAGAGACAGGAGGTCCTAGGTTCAAACCCGGCCTCAGACACTTCCCAGCTGGGTGACCCTGGGCAAGTCACTTGACCCCCATTGCCCACCCTTACCAATCTGCCACCTATGAGACAATACACTGAAGTACAGGGGTTTAAAAAAAAAATTTTAAAAAAATAGTACAGCCTGCACAAGTTCTCCTAGGTCTAAGAGCTATTTTTAAAATGAGAAAATTTTAAAAACAAAATAAAAATTTTAAAACCTAATATATGTGCTATAAGAAATAATAAAGCAAGATGATTTCAGAAAAAGCTGGAAAGATCTGCATGAACTGATGCAGAGTGAAATCAGCAGAATCTGAAGAACGTTGTACACAATAACTGTAATACTGTACAATGATCAACTGTGAAAATTTGGCCACTCTCAGCCATGCAATGATCTGGGGCAATTGTGAAAGACTTCTGATGGGGAATACTATGCACCTCCAGAGAAAGAATTGTTAGAGTCATTCTTCACATGAGTGTATTTATGGTTTTATTTTGGGACAATGACCAATAAGGAAGTATGTTTTACATGACAATAAGAATAAATTTTTAAATTAAAAAAATAATCTCTCAAAAAAATAAAAAATCCAAAACCATTTAGCACTAGTAAAAAAAAAAACAGATCAGAGGAACAGATCAGATAATGAATAGTCAGACTCAGTAACCCAGTATTCAATAATCCCCCATAATGTAAATTACTTGGGGAAGAACTCCCTGTTTAGCAAGAAGTGGTAAGAATACCAAAAAGCAGTTTGTATGAAATTAGGTTGAGACTAACTACTTATACCATATGTCATAATAAACTCCAAATGGATACATGACTTGAATAATAGAGGAATGTGATTTAAAAAAAAAGGATAAGAAAACTGCATCAGGTACCTTTCATAGCTAGAAGTAAAAGAAAAATTTTTGTTTGGTTTTTTTAAATAAATTTTATATTTTTAACATCCAAAAAATGAGCATACAAGTAGTAAAACCATAAATCTTTATATAATAAATTCGACATATTATCTTCAACTGTCCCATCTGTGTCACCTTCTCAAATTCCTTCTGTTCTCTTGTGTGAGTTCTCAAAATGCTCTGATATCCTCTTTTTTTCCTAGCAGCATTATCAGTAGATATCTTCTCTCACTAACTTAGAAAAACAAACAAAAAAAAAAGATTCTTGTAACCAGGATCAGGCAAAGCAAATGCCCCGTTGGTTGTGTCCAAAACTCTGTGTCATTCTATACCTTGAATCCATGACCTCCTCACCAAGAAGTAGACCAGTATATCTCATTTTTGGCCCACTGGAATTCTAGTGAGTCACTGAACTGATCAGATTTAATAAATCTTTCAAAGGTTTTTTCTTTATAATGTTATTATTACATAAATTGTTTTACTAATTCTGAATATTTGACCCTACCTAAAAGTTCAGACAAGTCTCTTCAGGTATTCTCTCTGAATCCATTGCTTTTTTTATAACTTACAACTGCAATGATATTGCAGTCATTCATATCATTCCATAACTTGTTCAGCCATTCTAGAGTGAGAAATTGTGGTCAAACAAGGAATAGGGACAACGACAAAAGAGAAACCAAATAATTTTGGCTGCCTGAAATTGTAAAAGCATTTAGAGACAAAATTTCCACTAGTCCAATAAGATAAGCAAGTAGATTAGAAACCAACAATAAGAACTTTACATCAAATATCTTGGATAAAGGTCTAATTGCCAAGATCTATCAGAAATGAATATAAGAGGGGACAGCTGGGTAGCTCAGTGAATTGACAGTCATGACTAGAGATGGGAGGTCCTGGGTTCCAATCTGGCCTCAGACATTTTCTAGCTGTGTGACCCTGGGCAAGTCACTGAACCACCATTGTCTAGCTCTTACCGCTCTTCTGCCTTGGAAACAAGTATTGATTCTAAGATGGAAGGTAAAGGTTTTAAAAAAAGAAATGAACACAAGACCAAAAGCAATTCCTTAAAACTAGGCCCAGAGTGGTTTAGTGACAAGATGAGGTAGGGAGGACATAACAGACCTGTGATTCCAATTCAATGCCTCTAATTTCAAATATAGTAGTATTTCATTTTTTAACCCTTAACTTCTGTGTATTGGCTGCTAGGTGGAAGAGTGGTAAGGGTGGGCAATGACTTGCCCAGGGTCACACAGCTGGGAAGTGTCTGAGGCCAGATTTGAACCCAGGACCTCCCGTCTCTACGCCTGATTCTCAATCCACTGAGCTACCCAGCTGCCCCAGTAGTATTTCTGTTATCATAATAACTCATAATTCTCAAGGGCTCTATCAAAAAACTCCTATATTATTCACACTTTACAATGACAGAATTGGGGCTCCATGACTTACAGTCTGTAAACCTAGTAAATAGTTTCACCAGGATTTGAATTCAAATAATCTGACTCCATGCTTAGCATGTTTTCCATTACACAATGCTAAAATGTTTTCTAGAATATTCTGGCCAGTCTAGGACCCAGAAAGAAAAAGTCTGTCCCTTTGCTATGATCTCAAAGAATGGCATGGCTAATCAATAGCTGTTGAATCAAGGTGGGTGTTTTAAAAGTTTATTAGCACCTAGATGGGTAGGAGCTTAGATTCTTAGTCCTTAAGTAAAATTCATTTTAAGTCACAGCTGGGTTTCATCTCCTTTTAATGTGTCACCTTCTAGCATTCCCAGTTTTCTCTAATCCAATCACAACTTGACCTCCCCCAGAACATTCAGAATTGGTCGTGATGTTTTTGGGATGGGTGTGTCAGACACAGAAATAACAAGTCTATCAGCTCATAAGTAGCCAACTTATGGCAAATGGTCCCACAATGTAGGTTCTCTGGAAATCCTTACCTAGCTGCTGGGTGATTCATTACTTAGGGTCCTCAGCATCTCTTCAGTTCCAGTCTTCCTTCCTCTTTCTTCTGAGAGTGGTGAGAGCTTCCAGGAATAGTGCTTGATCAGCTGCAACTATAAAAGTGAAACAGGACTGTTATTTGTTTGTTTTTTAAATAAATCACTTATTTGTATTTTTTCTTACATGTCTATAGGACTTTTGTCACAAGGTACATGCACATTATGATGAGGAAGATCCAGATCTGTAATTTCATCAGTCAGGATCATGGAGGCTTGACTTGAACCCAGGTCTTAACAACTATGAGGTGGCCTCTTGATCCATTGCTTCTTACCTTGCAAGTAGTAGGTACCTAATAAGTATTTGCTTAATTGAATTCAAGCACAGGATCAGAAGGAGAGAAAGGAGTAGAGCTTTTGAGATATGGGAGTTAAAAGACTAGAGGCCATCAAGCCCAAACTCTTCATTTCACAAAAAATTAAGGGTCAAAAAAAGAGAGCCAACTTCCCTAGAAGCCAAATATATCAATACAAGATTATAGAATCCAAATATAGTGGGTTTTTTTCCACCATCCCAAACTGTCTATTTGGTCACCTTAAAAATCTTGCCGTACAAAACGAAGCAGCCCTTTAAGCCAGAGAAATGGTGTCAAGGTTCAATTAAGACAACTGGAAGTTGAGGGTTAGTATAATATCATTTATGTCACTTGGTAAATAATATAACAAGTGACTGCTTCTGTTGGAACACTATTTCGTGCTTCGCCCCCTGAACCTCTCCTCTCCTCCCTATTCCCAGCTCTGGAACCGTCATTAAATCAACTCTGCCATCATTTCTAGGTAGAGTATAAGTGTACAATACTCCCACAGCCCCACTGTCCATCTCTCTAAACTTCCAGATCAAAGTATTTCTCCCTGGCATCATCCATTTCTTAAGTGTGTTGTTTTCTCCAGTTAGAACATAAACCCCTGGAGGACACAAACTATCCTTGCTTTCTGGTTTGCGTCTCCAGTCCTTATGTGCTTGGGACAAAGCAAGGCTTAATAAATAATTTTTCTTTTGTTCATTCTTAGCACTCAACTATTCTAGAGGAACTCAGGAAGAGTAAATGATATCCAATTTGGCCATTCTCTTATTGCCTTCATTTCTCTAAGTTTGGGAACTAACTAGGAGAGCAAAGTCAAATCTTCCAAGTTTTACCATTGTCATCCCCCACACTTTGTCACTGGCACCAGTTTTTGCAAGTGGAAGGTTAAAAAAATAAACAACAAAGTGGCTAAGAAGGAAATGGAACCATTCCTTCCGACTTTTGTGATATCACCCCCTATTTGACATTGCCTAGTATGTGCTAAGGATATGGGAGGAAATGAAAAGGTCAATGCCAAATATACAGAAGATGGTGGTGGTAGAAAAACACCTGTTCTTTATATATCATATGTACCTAATTATTTATATGTTTTCTATCTCATAAGACTGCAAGATCCTGGGAAGCAGGGATTGTTTTTGCCCCTTTTTTTGTAACCCTAGTGCTTAGTCTATCAAAGCATGTAACATAAAAAGTGTTTAATGTGTCAGTTGACAGGAAATCATAAACTAATAATCATTTCTACAACCATCTATATATGTGTGTGCTGAGATCTCTTTTCTCAAATTTGACCAGTCTTTCAAGAGTATGAGAGTTGGTGAGTGATTTCAAGTTTACTTGCTTTTAGGGGGTGTCAAAGAAGTCTTTGTGCTGTTTTAAAAGTCACTGTACTAAAGACTTTAGGGACACCTTGCATGACCCATCAGGTGTATTCATGGCATTATCATATTACATTCACAACACCTATAATTAAGGTATCCCAAAATCATATTAATAAGTTTGTCTTCTTTTAGACTTTCCAAGTTCTTCATTCTTCTTCCTTTGTTTGGCTTGGCTAACGTGGGTATCCCCTAAGTCCTAGCACAACCATAAACTTTAATAGCTTTGAAGAGCACTAAGACTTTGGGGACATCATGTCTAATGACTCTCAATAAAGCTAGTGATGAAGTGGAAGGTGAGGATCAAGATCTAACAAGATATACTTAAAAAAAAAAAAAAAAAAAGGAGGAGACATTAAAGGACTGAATTCAGAACGGGTAGAAAAGGTGTGATGGATTCGACCTCAGCCTGCCTCCACAGAGAGGGCACAGCTGTGATGGCTGAGCTGGGCCAGGAGCTCTTTTTGCTGGGAAGGATGGCGTTTCTGGAAAGGTACGCCATGATTTCGGAAGCTCCGCATTCAGTCTGGGTTTATGACGCCTTGTCGCATTCAAGGTAGCTAGCGAGCTGGCTTCGCCCCCTACTCCTAACACACACCCCGCCCGTCCCCCCACCCTGGGGAGCGCGAGCCCGCCAGTGCCTCGGCTGCCCCTTCCCACCAGCATCCTCTCCCCGACCCCCACCCCGGGCTGAGTGAGAGATGCGACCCCAGCCCAAGGACCAGCCAAAGCCCCGGCGGTATATAGAGAACCAGGGGGTGAGGGAGGGGGTAGGAGTGGGGGTCTGAGGCCTCCTGGGCCGGGGCCGCTGGGCTCGCGGGCCGCCGGTACGCACCATACTGTCTGACTGGTGGGAGGCGGGAGAGGGGGGAGCGAGCAGGGCCCCCAATGACACGTTCACTTCCTCCATCTCCTCCATCTCCTCCGCCTCCTCCATCTCCTCCTCCTCC
>NC_058136.1:36085271-36132694 GCF_016433145.1 Gracilinanus agilis | reverse complement strand
TTTGCATCTACGACCCATTGTCGCCGCCGCCCCGCCCCCCCCCTCCGCCACCTCTGCAATACAGCCCACCCTTGCACCAAATCATTTCAGCCCATTACTGATCGACGCATTGATCAGCCAGAAGATGGATATCACCAATGGGAGAATTTGTTTTGCTTGACTGTACGAGATTGTTGTTGTTTTTCCCCCGAAGCTTTCTCTTTGAGGGGGCGAGAGGGAGGGGGGACTCGGGAGAGAAAGCAGATTTTTGTTGATTGGAAAAAATTAAAATGTCATTCCAAAGAATAAAAAGGATCGAAGACGTATAGAAAGCAAGCACATAAGGAAGAAGAAAATAAATGTGTGCCTCCTTCCCGTCGGTCTGTCAGCAAACATTGATTTTTATGGTTCGTTATGCACTAAGCGCTTGCGGATACAAAGAAAGGGGGGGGGGGAGACCCAAAACAGAACGGTCCCTTGTTGTCCCATTCTAAAAGGGGAGAGGATATAGAAAGGATTCTGAACAGTCAGGCTGTATGTAGTATAAAGTGGAGGTAATGGCCAGAGGGAAAGCGCCAGGGTAGCGAATGATCGAGAAAGGCCTGCAGAAGGTGGGATTTTAGCTGAGACTTGAAAGACGCCATGATTGGTTCGCTGTACTAATGAGTATTCATTCTTTCAAGGTTGTTATCGTTTACATTACTGAGGTCATCCTGTAAATTGTACTCTTTTTGCCTTTCTTCACCATCATTGTGCCTCTTTCCACAGCCCCTTAGGACAATTTTTACCATTTAGGTCTTTTTACCATCTTTGCCAGTCTGATGGATGGGAAATAAAACTACAGTTTGGATTTGGATTTTTCTTATTAGTAATTTGGAGTATTCCATTTTATAATGGTTGATTACTTGCATTTCCTTTTTTTAAAATAAAATTTTATTTCTACCATTTTTATATAACCAAAATGTCTCCTAGCAACCCTTCCCTTCCTTCCTTCCTTCCTTCCTCCCTCCCTCCTCCCTCCTCCCTCCCTCTTCTCTCCCTCCCTCCCTCTTCCCTCTTCTCTCCCTCCCACCCTCTTCCCTCCTCTCTCCTTTCCCCACCCCCTCCCAGAGAGCCATCTCATATGACAAATAATATTTTTAAAGGGGAAAAAAAGAAAAATCAGCAAAACTGATCAATATCCAGAAAATTCTGGAAAATATATGCAAATATACCATACCCTTGGATCTCCCACCTCTGCAAAGCAGGGAAGAGGGGAGAATTTTCCGACTCCTGTCGGGGTTATTGTATGTATGAAATTGAATATGTGTAAAAAACATTTTGTAAACCTTAAATGCTATATATTCTAGCCAATAATTATTATTTATTATTGTTTGATATTAGCTAGAATCTGTAACACTGTAAGAACAAAATATTTATATATTATATTAAATATTATATTAATATTATGTTAATATAATATTAAAGTATTATAGTGTTGGTGATACTATTATTAATATTTTACCTCTTCTTTGGAACCATATTTGTTCCTAATAATTTTGCAACGTTTATAATTTTACAATTCTTTTCATTTACATTGTTATAGAGACCCTGTATGTTTTTTGGCTCTGCTTCCTTATGCAATCAAGCTTGTACATTTTTCCTTGTTTCTCTGTATTAATCAAATTCCTCATTTCTTATAGCACAGTAATATTTTATGACTTTCATGTGCCAAACTTTGTTTAAATATTCCCCAATTGGTATTTACCAATCATTGGTTTATACCAATTCTCTGCCACTTCAAAAGTGCTGTTATAAATATATTGACATATATAGGGACTTTCTTCTTAGTACTGACCTCTTTGGGGTATAAATTTAGAAGTGGAATCTCAGTGTCACAGGTAAATTTAGAAGTGGAATCTCAGTGTCACAGGATAGACCTTTTAGTCAATTTATTTGAATAATTCCAAATTGCTTTTCAAAATGGTTCTAATGATTCACAGCTCCATAATGCACTAGTGTGCTTATTGTTCCCTCCAGTGCTGATGCTTCCCATCTTTTGCCATCTTTGCCAATGTGCCAGGCATGAGATGAAACCTCAAGATTGTTTTGATTTGTATATCTCTCGGTAATTTTGAATATTCTTTCATATATTCAAAATAAAGTCTTCTGTCTGCTTAGTGAATTGATGTCCAAATACTTTGTGCATTTTATAGTTATTCTCAATGGAATTTCCCTTTTTATTTGAAATTAATTAAAGTAACTAAAAGGACCATACCAGAGATACTACCACTACACTTATACCCCAAGGAGACCACTGACAAAAAGAAGTTCCTCCTATACACCAAAATATTTATAGAAGCATTTTTTAGTTAAGGCAAGGAACTGAAAACAAACCACATGCCCATTCATCGGGGAATGGCTAAACAAATTGTAGTCTTAAGAATGTAATGGAATATTACTATGCCATAAGAAATGATGAATATGAATAAAGAAAAGCAGGGAAAGATCTACATGAAATAATGCAGAGTTAAATAAGCAGAACTAAGAACACAATATAGAAAGTGAATACAATAGTGTAAACCAGTGATTCCCAAAGTGGGTGACACCGCCCCATGGTGGGTGCTGCAGTGATCCAGGGAGGCAGTGATGGCCACAGGTGCATTTGGGAGGCAATGAATAAACTGTAAGGGGCGGTGATAGTATGTGACAGGGGGCACTAAGTAATATTTTTTCTGGCCAAAAAAGTTTGGGAACCACTGTAAACAGAAGGAACAATCACACACACACACACACACACACACACACACACACACACACACCAAAAAAAAAAAAAAAAAGATGTTGCAAAATCACAAAAAATAAATCATGTCCCCAAAGAAGAGATATGAAAAGACACTCTTTCCCAGACTTTTGCAGAAGTGGAAGGTCAGTGAATGTGGTACATTGTATAATTTTAGACTTGTGAAGTCTTTATCAAGTTTTGCTAATGGGGGAGTGGTAGTCTTTAAAATGTTTCTATCATATGGCATGTCTTTTGGGGAGGGATACAGAGGGAAATTTTGGTGATATAAAAAAGGCATCAATTTTTTTAAAAACTCAATTTGACAGGGTTTATTTGGGGAGTCCTGACTTTTTAAGTAAAAGGAGAATCACTGAAAGCCAGGATACTCTCATGTGAGTCATTGAACTCCAACTACTACAGGTAGAGAGAGCAGCAGAAGGACCAGAGAAGACAGCAGTCACAGAGGAAGAGGAACCTGAGAAGAGAATTGCAGTGTAGGGTGAAAATCTGCTCAGTCTGGAGTTCAGAAAGGTAGACTTCAGCTAAGGGAAGGCTTCCTTCTCCTGAGTGATTGCTGATTGGCCAGGGAGAACTGATTTCATTGGCCAAAAGTACCAGTATCACCCTAGACTTTGAGAAAAGTGATCCTTTCCTTGAGGGCTTGTTACTCTTTGCTGCCACCTCTGGCTAGAGAAGGAAAAGCAGGGGGAAAAGTTGTGCCTGCTGCACTTTGCACAGGTGAGCTGGCTTATTAAAGAGTGAAACTGAACTATTTTGCTATGAGCTCCATTCTGAGTATGCTGCATAACATCCAATCGAATGCTAGAAAGAACCAATTTAATGACTTTGGAAGTTCTTTGGCATAAAGAGAACTGCTACTAATATTAAGCACTAAAATTCTGGAAATCCTCTTAAGGTTAGGTGATGGGTTAACTGAAAGACTTTATAAAGGCTGTATCTAAGTAAAGAGAAAAAGATTTTCCCCAGTCTTTGGTGGAAGAAACCAAAACGTTCCTGTGTGGGCCAGTGACATTGAAACCTGAAGTCTAGAGTTGCTAGTTACCCTAAGTACATGTTTTCTTCCCTTCTCTAAATGTGAGCCCATTCTTCACCATAGCTACCATAGTGCATTTTTATGAGTGTCCTAAAGGTCTACATATGTATTGTGGATTTATTTTATTATTTATGTATTTGACTTGATGGTATTGTAATAATTTTTTCTAATTGACCATGTTTAAATTCTAAAGAGAAAAAAAAAAAAAGATTGTGTTTCTTACCCAGAGCTACAAAAGATTGATGGCCTGATTCTCTTCTAATAATGATATGATCTTGAATGCTAAGATCATGTATCCATGTAGAACTTATTGTGGAATATGGCATAAGATTCTGATACTCTTGATTTCTGCCAGACTGTTTCTTAAGGTTTCTCATATTTTTATTAAATAGGGAGTTCTTTCCCAAGTCATTTGTTTTCTAGTTTATTGAAACATTGAGTTATTGGTTTCCATTTATATTTTAAAACAAATCCCAAATGGTTTTGATGACTTCTGCTTTATCTTATTATGTTGGCATGGCCTAGCCATGAGCATTTCGAATTTTCCTCCAGTTATTCAAGTTACCATTTGGGTTTTGTTAAATCTGTTGATTTCTGTGGGTTCATTTTGTAGCCTGCTGATTCCCTAGGATTGTCTAAGAAAACCAGCAAATAGTTTTGTCTCCTTTTTACCTATGTATATGATCTGCTTTCTCTTTGAATTTTTAATGTTATTTTTAAGATTAAGGTAACATTCATTTAGAATTTATTGTGGAATATGGCATAAGATGTAGTTTCTGTCATACTGCTTTACAGCTTTCCCAGAAGTTCTTAAATCATTCAGCCAATGCTAGATGGTTTTGACTGCTGCTTTATTAAAGATCTGAAAGTTCTAGTCCCCCTTTGTCATTATTTTTCTTGTTATTCTAAATCTTGCCTCCAAATGAATTTTATATTTGAATTCTATAAAATATCCCTTTGATTGGTATAGCATTAAAAATGTAAATTAACTTTGGTGTTGTCATTCTTGTTATGTTGGCATTATCCAATCATGAATACTGAATGTTCCTTTAGCTGTTTAAGCAGCACTTTATAACTGATTCTTTACAAATATTTAGGGTGCTTTGGTAGATTACTTCCTAAGTATTTTATGCATTTTGTAGTTATTTTCAGTGGGACTTCCCTTTCTATCATTGCCTTTTGGACCTTGTTATTATAGAATAATTTTTTGTGGATTTCTTTTGTAGTCTACAGTTTTGCTGACGCTATTGTCTTAAATGGTATTTTCCCCCAATTCCTTAGGAGTTTCTAAGTAAATCACCATGTCATCAACAAATAGGGATAGTTTTATCTCCTCTTTCCCTATCTTTATGCTTTAAATTTCTTTCTTTTGTCTTACTGCTACTGTTAGCATTTCTAGAATCACTATCACATAATAGTGGGGAGAGCTGGCATCCTTGCTTTAGTCCTTTATTTACTAAGAAAGCTTCTACTTGCATTTTTTCTTTTGAAAACTGCCTGGCTATATCCTTTGCTTGTTTATTTTGGAATAATGCCAGCCTCATTTCTCCATCCCCCAAATGACAAATTGCTATAGCCACTCCTCCAGAAGCAAACTTGGGTGGGGGGAGGAATTCACACACAGGCTATGTAAATGTTCTCAAGCTTATTTCACACCCACCTTTGCTGTTTTTTGTTTGTTTGTTTGTTTAACTAAAAAATTTAGATGTACAAATTTGGTGAGGTGGTTACCCCTCAAAGAAGGAAACTAGTGACTTTTGGAGTACATATAGGGGAAAGAGTGGGAGTCCCATTTGGAAGTCTTAAGAACTGGAAACACTAGATATTCAGAAAAGGAAACATGTCTGAAATCTAGACATACATAAAGGGAACAACTTGCTCTCCAGGTGACAGTACTTGTGACCTTGGACTGCTTTTAGCCAAACTTTTAGAGTTCAGTTTTGAGGCTGTATGTTTTGGTGAGGATAGCTTACTACTTTATTTAAACCCACAGGTGATGGCACAAATCCTGAAGGATATGGGAATTACAGATTATGAGCCAAAAGTAATCAATCAGATGCTGGAGTTTGCCTTCCGTGAGTGACCCATAAACCAAAATTTCTCTAATTCAGTCAAGTAATAATGTCTTCTATAATTCTAATAGAATTGTATTTTCTATATCAGCCACATAAAACTAATCTTAAAAAATATACAAAATGGGCTGAACTCAGAGAGGGCAGTTATTTTTATTGTGGTAAGTATTTAAGTGAATAGTATAAGGCAAACTTTCTCTCTCTCTCTCCATATACATACATACATACACACACATTCTACATTTATTTATTTAAAGGCCATAACCTCTCAAATTAACTTCTAAAAATAAGAAATATTATTGTAACATAACCCAAATAAGACGAAGCCTTTCTCATATGTCTAAGAGGAAATTGTCTCCATTCTTAAAGGATATGTAACAACAATTTTGGATGATGCAAAAATTTATTCAAGCCATGCTAAGAAAGCCACTGTTGATGCAGATGATGTGCGATTGGCAATCCAGTGTCGATCTGATCAGTCTTTTACTTCCCCTCCCCCAAGAGATGTGAGTAATTTTCATTTAAACATCTGTTTTATCTGGGGGGAAGAGGGGGAGAGAGAGAGAACACAGCACTAACTAGGGTTTATTTTTCTCAGTTTCTATTAGATATTGCAAGACAAAAAAACCAAACCCCTTTACCACTGATTAAGCCATATTCAGGACTTAGACTCCCACCCGACAGATACTGTTTAACAGCACCCAACTACAGGCTTAAGCCTTTACCAAAAAAGGTGAGTGTTTTGTGATTCTTTTTTAAAAAGAAAATTAAGTTTTTTCCTTATCCCATAGTAAAAAAAAAAATTGACTAGACATTAGCTAAAAAATTAGTACTGAAAACTAGCTATTAAAAAGTCTAGTCAGCTATTCTTTTGAAAGGAGGCAAAGTGATGTAGGAGATAGTAAGCTAGCCTCACAAAGTCAGAACTTTGTTTTGAAGCAGTGGGTTCCAGTCCCACCTCTGACTCATCCTGACTGTAATACACTTATTCTTTCAGAACTCATATAGTCAGAAAAGAGAGTTCCCTAGACTAACGAAACCACAAGTCTGAGTCCTATTGAAGTATATTAAGATGTGTAACACCAGAAGCTGGGCCTGCCTTGTGCTGTCACTATATTTAGAGCTGAATCTGAGGAAAATGAGGCCCATGGAGGGGAAGTAACTAACCTAAAGGTGACATAGCTAGCTAGTGAATAACTAGCTAAGATTGGATTTGATCCCTCCTCTTCTGATTCCAGGAAGGGGTCCACTATCAGCAGCCCAAGATAGCTACCCTCCCTGCCTGAAAGGCCATCACTGAAGATGTCTTTCAGTGAAGGTGATCACTGATGCAAATACCACCTACCTATTTAACATTTTCCAAGATGGAGTTAATTAAATTCCACAGATACACTGGGTGCTTGCTTATCAATAAACATTTATTAAGCACCTACTTTGTGCCAGGCACTGTGCTAAGGTTGGGGATACCAAAAGAGGCAAACACAGGCCCTACCCTCAAGGAGCTTACAATCTAATGGGAGAGACGAAATGCAAACAAAATGCACATGGGTGCAAGACACTAGGGATAGAGAGAAATGATATATAACCAGTTCATAGATAAATAAATACCACATCATTTGAGGGAGGAGTACTAACACCTGAGGGGATCATGGAACTCTTCCCTTAGGAGATGATGCCTGCAATGAGCCTTGAAGTAAGAGTGCATCTGGGGATAGGGGACAGTTTGGACACATTCAGAAGCATCAAGTGGAATGCTAAATTCAGGGAACACAATAGTAATTGAGTTTGGCTGGAACCTATAGTATAAGGAAAAAATAGGGAGCCACTAAAAGTTTCTGAGATGGTCAGGGCTGTATATTAGGAAGATTATTTTAGCAGATGTATAGAGAATGGATTGGAGATGAGAGAAAATGGGAACAGGAGGCCAATTAAGATACTATTGCAAGTGATGCAGGCAATTAGAGTAGAAAGATGATGAAGTAAAATCAACAAGATTTAAACTAACTTTGGTATATGGAGGGAGAGGAAAGAGTAATAAGAATGAATATGCACTTATAAACCTGGATGACTGTTGGTAGAGCCTTCAAAACTGGTATGAAAACTTGGAGGAGTAGGTCTATGGATCAAGATGATTAGTTCCATTTTGGATGTATTTGAGTTTGAGATACTAATGATGACACTCAATTTGAGGGGCCCATGGATTTAATCATCTATGCAGTTGACTTGAAAAATCTGTCTCTAGCTGCCTGATCACCAAATGCCTGATGTCTGTTGGACATAAAACTGTATGACCTTGAGAAATCTCAAACTCAAAAGTGTCTAAAACAGAATTCATTGTCTTTTTTCTCCCAGACACCATCCTACCAGTCTCAGGTTTGTAATCTTGGCATTATCCTTGCTCTTCCTCACCCTACATACTGAGTCAGTGACCAATCTGGCCGTTTCTGTCTTCACATCTCTTACCTAGGGTCCTTTTCTCCACTCACACGGATACCACTTTGGTTTAAGCCTTATCACTTCTCACTTAGATTATCGCAGCAAGTCATTATTAATTGGCCTCCTAATATCGTCTCACTTCTTCAAACTATCCTTCTTGCCACTGCCAAAATAACTTTCCATAGGCTCAGATCTGACCATGTGTCTTCAAATACTCATCTAGCCCTACACAGGTAAATCTGGCCCTCAACATGAAAGCCCTACACAATCTGGCCCCTTCACCTTGGTACCCTCATTAGACACATTCCTCACACCTCTACTCTGCAAGCCAGCTTTCTGTTCATCACACCTGATGCTCCATCTCTCATCTCCACGCCTTCGCACTGCCTATCCCACTTGCCTGGAATGCACTCTCTCCTTATCTCTGCCTCAAAATCTCTCTTCCTTTAAAATAGAGCTCAAGCACCATCTCCATGAAGGCTTTCCTGATCCCCTTGCTAGTGTCTCTGCTCCCAATCTACCTTGTATTTAACTACTTTGTATATATTTGTACTTACTCCCTTTATATTTGTGCTGTGTAGATTTATATATGTGCTTGTCTCCCCCACTGTTCCTCTTGAGTAGGGATTGACTAATTCTTTGTTCTTGTATCCCCAGCACTTAGCAAAGTGCCTGGCATGTGGTAGGCTTAATAAATTGCTAATTGATAATGCTGAGGACTGCTAGATAAGCAGTAGTCATTGTAAAAGTGAAGAGTTTGAGAAAGCTTAGTTCTGGATATAGTTTGAATGTCATTTTCAAGAATGTTTGAATCCATAGGAAATAATAAGATCATCCAGAGAGAATGATTGGAGATAAAGAGAAGGTCCAGAATAGAGCCTTGTATGAGACCCACAATTAGGGGGCAAGAAATTATTGAAGCAGAAAAGGAGACTGAGAAGAAATGGTCACATAGGTAGGAGGACTGCCAGAAGAATAAAGCGTCACAGAAGCCATGAGAACAAAGAGTACTAAAGGGGGGTAAGAGG
This sequence comes from Gracilinanus agilis, assembly GCF_016433145.1. Classification (NCBI taxonomy): domain Eukaryota; kingdom Metazoa; phylum Chordata; class Mammalia; order Didelphimorphia; family Didelphidae; genus Gracilinanus; species Gracilinanus agilis. Next base: position 36,123,361 of record NC_058136.1, on the reverse strand, counting down.
TAGTAAATAGCTTGAGGATGAGGATGAGGATTGAGAAAGGGACCAGCAACCTGTTTAGCAGTTAAAGGACCAAAGAGACTCATTTTAGTAGAGTGGTGATTTTGGAAAGCCACTTAGGGCAACCAATGTAAGCCTGCTCTAGGAGTATAGGAGGAGCTTAATGGTATAGCAGGGGCAGATGAAGTGTTTTTGAGTATAGAAGAAACCTGAACATGCTTATAGATGGGAGGAAGGAGTCAGTAAATATAAAGGGAGCAAAGACAAGAGGGGATGTGGTATTTCTGTCTTTCTCTAACAGGTAGGATACAAGGTCATCTCAAAGAGGACTCAAAGGTGGGGCTTTGATGGTGATGGGGACCTAAGAAAACTGGAACAGACATAGCATGGGAGTCAAAAAGAAAAATAGACTCTAAGATTACAAATTCCTTTAATCTAATCTCAGAGTCTAAGGAATTTGTATTAAATCTAAGGAATTTGTAATGGAGGTATAAATAGTAACTTTAAAATATTCCTGACATGTGACAGCTTGAGTTAAAATGTCAGGAAAAAGATTAAAACAGGAACTTTAAAAGAGAAAGGAAGGAAACATAATTTTGTATATAAATCTTTGTCATAACATATTGGATTTGTGGGTTATTTGTAAAGAAAACATTCTTTGTAAATTCAAGGATTTTAAAACCATCAACAGTCCAGATGGATTTAAGATGTCAAAATCAGAATTAAGAATTAGGGCTTTTCTTTTTTTCTAGGGGCCTGCTCCAGCTGGAAGGATAACCGTTCCTCGCCTGAGTGTTGGTGCTGTTAGCAGCAGACCCAGCACTCCTACTTTGGGTAAGAGAAAGTAACTAAGAGCTTTTGATTTTAGCCCAAGGTGATTCAAAATCTGTGTGCTTATGACTTTTTGTAGTGTGGAGATTAAAATATGCAAAATACTAAATATTATGTTTATGAATATTTTATTAATAAACTGAGACCTAACTAAAAGGTTACTAACCAGCCTGCTCCCAGGAACCAAAGAGAAAGAGGGAGGAGTTACAGCCAAATATAAAATAATAATGTGACCACACAAAGGTGGAGGCGCAGGAGAGATTAAAAGAAATTTTGGGGAAACCAAGGGACTTATGGGGGATGAAGTCCAAGGTTCAAAATCTCCATTTATACATTAGCCACAAAAGAATTTTTGCTCACCTTTAGTAAAGGCTTTCTACAACCCCCAGGCCAGCAAAGGACTACATCTCGCACCCACTGCCCCTAGTTCTGCCCACTGAAGCCTAGCAGAAAAAAATCTGATTAAATCCTTCTTGTGTGTATATATATATATAGATATAGATATATATATGAAGAGCAATGGAGTCTCCTTCAGATACCCTGAGCTATTGGAGCTCTCATGCTTCCTCTCTAAGCTCCACACTCCAGCACCTTCCTTCAGCCTCTCCTCCTATGAGCACAATGATCTCTGCAGCTTACCTGTAGCTAGGTCTACTGATTTACTTTATATTCTCAACTCCAGGGCTATTGATCCTTTTCCCAAATTTCTCTTATTCCTTGTGCTTTGAATACAATCATAAGTTAAGAAAAGAAAAATTGCTTTGAATACTGGTACTAAGTCATCTGACTAACATTACAGGCAACCCACCTGCACAGCCAGTTGCTGCTTCAAACAAAGCTGGAGCCCCCCCTGCGTCAGGGCCACCACCAAATCAAAGGTTCGCTGTGCAGATGCCACCCTCCCAATCTGCTGTTGCCAAACCAGGTAACGAAACGGGTGCCAAACCAGGTAATGAATCATTTTTCAATTACTCTTACTTCATTTATTTGTGCAAATTTGTATTCATATAAATCTGCTTACCAAATAATAGCAGCAAGATGTCTAATATATACTGTACTTGTTCTGAAATCCTCAGCTCTCAAAGGTACAAAGCTTTAAGAAAATGGCTATGATTTGGTTATGTGTACGGGAACTCAAGACCTCCTCAAAAATAATCTTGCTAACCTCAAAAAAAGGATCTTTCCACATTTCATTTCATACAAGATTCTTAAAAAATTAAATGCTTCTTACCAAGTTATATTATTGTACTAGGGAGTGCCTCACTCTAAAGGCACTCTAGTGTATCCATTGTAAAGGAAATAATCACATACACACACCCCCCAATGGTGTTTTGTAGGTTAGAGATTTCATATAAAAGTACTACAGATGTATAGTCGGATCCCAGATGGGCCCAACAGCAACAAGGGAAAGCTTCTCTTTCTCCTTACCTTAATTCACTATATCAACTCTCCACACCTTGTCATCACTCCTCTACCTTCGCACAGCCCCCATCCCCTCCATCTCATCTCACATAATGCAGGCCTCTGTCCCCACTCTCTACTTCACTGCAGTCTCTGATGAAGAGGTGGCCACTCTCACCAAGGCCAATCCCTCTACATACACCTGCAATCCCACCCCTCCCTTCTTCAAGAGATTGCTAAACTTCAGGCTTTCCTTGACTGCCTTTTTCCCTATTGCCAAAAACCATGCCCAAGTCTCCCTCCTTCTTAAACAACTAAAGTGAAAATGAAAAAGGCAGGCTATTTTTACCTTGGAATTCCATCCTGTATGCTTAACTGTTCTGGGTGTTTTGTTTTTCTTTTACAGCTGCTCCTGCAGCTCCTGCTGTTCAGAATGTTATGATTAACCCTTCTCTGATGGGGCAAAAAAACATCCTCATCACTACTAACGTGGTATCCCAGAATACCCCTGTTGAGTCACCAAATGCATTGAAAAGAAAACATGAAGATGACGATGATTATGATAACTTGTAAACAGCATCATCGGACAGCCTCAGTGCATTTCTAAAGTAGATAAATGTAATCATGTTAATTCGTAGAAAACAAGCAAATCAATGTTTAATGTAGTTGTAAAACTTTTTTCTCCTCTTTAAGATTGTTGAACTTTAGTAGGATCATAAATGTTTCATTAGAACTTGCATGCAAAAAGAATACTTATAACTCAATGTTATTCATCGTTTCATTATGTTGGAAGATGGAAGGTCTATTAAGCATAGAATCATTTAAGAAGCTAAAGTTGTATGGAGTTGGTACTAAATAAAATTTCATTCTCTTGATGTTTCAACCATGTGTCCATTTTAGAAAAAACCCTTGGTCACCCATCCTTATTTATATATGGTGTTTCTGTGGATAAGTAATTAAGCTGCTCCCATACATCCCCTACTCTGTCTCCTCCCTCAATTCCTAGGCTCTGCTTTTTAGGTCTTCATTAACTTTTATATTAAATTGTGGAGGCCCAACCTCACCATTAAGGGCCCAGTAAAGGCAAAAAGGAGTGAAAGGTTTGACTGATTCAAAGCTGAATGATCCAAAACAGACCAGCTTTATGGTAAATCCCAAATTGTAGCACTTTTTTTTTAATAAGCCAGTGTTGCATCATAGTTAATACCTCTTCAACATCCCATTTCTCTTTTAAGTAACTATTCCAAATGCCTGACAATCAGTTGTTTCCTAATCACCCATAAATCTCCTGCTTCTCACTCCAATCTCAATTCAATACTCCCTGAGTATTGCATTTTGTATGAAGTTCTGTTTTGTCCTTTTGCATTAAGGCAAAGTTTTCCACTCACCTCTACATGGGTTTCAACAGTTTATACAATTGTACAGTTTGCTTTCAATCTTCCAAGTCATTACCCTCACCCAGCTCTGAGTATACCACATCTCCATAAAATTTAAAGACTTTATCAGACATGAACTGGGGAATGCCAAGTGTGGAATACCTATAATCCTTTTAGCCTTCTCTATTAGGTGGATTATTTACCCACCTGGCAACAGTCTGCTCCAAATCCTATTAGTGATACTGTCATATGGGATGAAGTCAAATTGTTAAAGTACAAGTACATTCTCTTGCCTCTTCCTTATCACAAGGCAAGTAAAACAAAAAACTATACCTAAATTCCAAGAACAGATAGAAATCTATTTTTTTGTTCTTTTTTGAATCTTTTCAGATTCAAAGTTGAACTGATTATTTTGAATTCAAAAGGATTCAATAGCTTTTGAGATTCAAGACCACAATTTTTAAATAAAATTCATTCCAACAATGTCTAAACTAAAAAAAAACTATCATTCAGAAATTAACCTTGGAGGGTAAGCTAAACTTGAACTTGAGGAGAAAAAGATTTGTTATCAATATTTGTTTTTTTATTCTTACCTTCCATCTTGGAGTCAATAATGTGTATTGGTTTTAAGGCAGAAGAGCAGTAAGGGCTAGGCAATGTGGGTTAAGTGACTTCCCCAGGGTCACACAGCTAGGAAGTGTCTGAAGTCACACTTGAACCCAGGACCTCCCATCTTCGGGCCTGGTTCTCAATCCACTGAGCCACCCAGCTGCCCTGTTATCATGTAGTAATAGTTTTGTAATATTAGCATCCCTGAACTTTTGATTTTTGGCCTAAAGGCCTCAAAGAAAGCCCAGTAATACTGAAGACTAGACAGGACAAAGAATGATTAATCCACAAGAATAGTAGTGAACCACATTATCCCAAAACTGTCTCAAGAAGTAATGAATACATGACAAAGTTGAATGTTTAAAAAAGATGGCAGAGAAACTAAGAGAAGTATAAGGTATCATGTGCAAATCCATTCTTACCAGCCTAGGTTAGTTGTACCCCATCCCTGGCAAGAAATCACCAGCATCCTTATGTTGTAAATCATGGTTCAGAAGTACAAATCCTCTTTTAGCCCATTTTTCACATCTCACTCCAATGTTTTCTTTTCTGCATCCCTTGCCTTCAGTGGGCAGCAGTAAGAATGCCAACCTCACCCTTATGATTAATAATTTCATGCCCAAGACTTCCTAATACATTTTTTAAGTCTTTTTTGGCTTCACTTCAGACTATGTGAATCAGTAAGTGGGTAATACCCAATCCATTTCCCTTAAGTCTTCAGAGTTCTCTGTTGTCTGAGAGATATATACAGGAAAGAATAGTTACCTCTGGTCATTGGATCAGACAAAAGAGCTAAGAACCCCAAGCCTAGAATCACCAAGTACCATTTTTTCCTTTACTAGATAGATTACTTCTTCCCCAATAGTTTCTGTGGTTCTGTTATACCTTAATTGGAGGACAAATACCTTCCTCCTCACAATATCCAGTATTTCTCCACCCCTTATAAGCCTCTCAAACCTGTTTTTTCACTCTATCTAGGTAGCTGTCCTTTGCCTTTTTCTCCCTTGTTAAATGTTTGGCACTCTCCCATCCATACTCTTCCAATGTCCAGCCTCCTGACAAAGGTCTAATCTTTCCTTGACCACTTTTGGTTCCCCCTTTTTACCACTTGAAAAGCCTTGATTCTGTTTTCTTTGGGAACAATTCAATATCCTTAAAAACTTAGAATGTGGGGTCTTTACCTCGTCCCAGGAAGATCAACAGACCCCAGATAAATCCCCCAACTATAGCAGAAACATAGCAATTCAACAGAGCTGTAAAATGTCCCTGGTTCTCTAGATGAGTTGAGATGTTCAACCTTGTTTTTTAAACTACTTAGGCATTCTCACCCTATGCACATATTTAAAATCTTTACAACCAATGATAAATGAAAGCCTCAACTTAATCTCAACAACAGATACTCTTCCTGCATGTCCCTCCACCCCCACACCAATGGATTCGCCTATTTGCACCACCCACTGATCCATCCACTTTACTTACCTAGTCAACTGCTTTCTCCTCCTTTTCTTCATATCCTCATTTGTTTGGTTCCCTTTACTGTCAACCTTCTCTAATTGAAGGCAGAAGTGGAATCTGAAGCTGGAACTTGTTCTTCACATTTTCTTCAATTTCTCTTCTCCAAATTCATCTCCAGCCTTTAGTAATGGCCTAACTCCTCCAAATCAACCACACAATTTCCTTCCCACTCAACCTTAAGTCTTTTTCCTACAGAAACTACAAGTAGAAATGTTGCTTCTGCAAAATGAGATTGAAGATCTCTAAAGTCCTTTCCAATTCTCAAATTCAATGATTTCATCATAACTAGATAAGGAAGGGACTCTCCTCTACTTCTCTCTCTCCCCTTTCTCAACTGTAATATCAGTTGACTCTACAACCCACAATTTAGTATGTATATTTTAATATAAGTAGAAGCAGCTTGACTAGAGAACTATCCTAAGAGTCAGGAAGCCCAGGGTTCAAAGTCTGCCTCAGATGTGTACTAGACTAGTTTTATAATCTTTAGCAATTCACTTACTTCTCAGAAGTTGGCAAATCTTTCTAAAAAAGGTGATCATCTACACTGATGGGAGTTTCTTCCCCAAGGAGTATCCTAGACCAATGATCTCCTGCCTGGCCCCCCACCACCTACATATTAGACATATCTTATCAAGTGATCTGTAAGCACATGCGCACACCCCCATGGTATCTACCCCTCTGTCTTCAAAGAGACCATTGCCCACAGTGGTAAGCCTCAATAAGACTCCTCATGACTCTTCTTTGGCAATTGAGCAGCTGCCATGTCTTGAGCTTCTTCCCCTCTGCCATCCAGACTGTTCCCAGCTCTGCTGGTTGGAGGCAAAGGCAGCATGGAAAGAACACTGGATTAGTTATTATATCAATATTAATAAATTATATCCAATGAGATCCTCTTAGCACACAGTAGGCACCACATAAGTAATGTTTTTTCTTTGCTTTCCCCTTCTTTCTCCACCGTGTGACTTTGGCATGTTACAGAACCTCTCTGAGCCTATTTATCTGTGGAAGAAAAAGAATCAAATTCCTTACCATGCCTCCCTTTTAGTTAGATCTAAAATGTGAGCCTCAACTACCTCAAGTTTCCTGTAGTCACAAAACACCAAAAATCCCATTTTTTTCCAATTAAAAAAGTATCTTCTCCTTGCTCTTAAGTAGCCAAGCAAATGAGGCTTTCAGGAAATATCTGTTTGGCCTAATCCCCTTTATGTTCCAAGCCAGTCCTGCCCCATTAACTTGCTAGCAAACATTTTCCTCTGCATTCGGCAAAGTTCATCCCTCTAACTTACCCAACAGCATCCATCTCTTGGACGGCCCAGGCCTCAGGGAGAGAAAATAAATGTGGAACCACTGGAAGCTCTTTGAAAATATACCTGAATACAGGGAACTGTCCTAGTAGAAAATGGCAAAGACAAATGGGCCCTTTTCCAGATCCCGCCATCCTACTCTCACCAGTAAGTATGACAGAAGAGAAATAAGAAAGAAAACAGTTTTAATTGAGCTGGCACTTTTATGAAATGTTTATTTTAACAGGTCGACCTTCCCCCACCCCAAACTGGAGTTTCTTCTTGTTTCCATACTGTGTGTGGGTAATGACAAAAACAGCTGCTGACAAAGCTGAATAGAACAAACTATTTCAATAGAGTACGACTAACAGCGGCTTTAGCTTTTTTCTTTCTAAAGGCAAAATATAAATATGTGCGTATATTATACTCTACAGATCACAATAGTTTAGACACACTAAGGAAGTTCAAGTGAGATTTGACAACAGGCACACCCAGGAAACAAGAGGAGATGAGTTGCTTCTGGGGCTCTCATTGGCCCATCTTCTGGCCCCTGGTTGAGTCTTGAGGGAGAAACTTGCCTAATGCCAAGGAGAGAGGGACAAGGAAGCACTGCAGGGTCAAGTTTGATGGGTTGTACACAGGAACCAGCAGACAGGAAAGTGCTAACCTTTAGACATTGCTCAGAGCAGCCACCCCAGGGAGGATTTTGCCTGGAAGGGAGGAAATGCACATGGGAAGGTTACTCTAGGCCCATAATCAGACCTGCCTCTATTCAACTTTTCCTAGAACATATGGAACCTGGAACCACTCTTTAATATGTATACACCATGACAGTTGCCAACTGTTTCTCCTCTAAGTTTCCCCACCTATTAAAATGGATTCCAACTTCACAGCATTTTCTACAAAATTTATTTTTTTTCCAAATCTGGAAGAAACAAGTTCAAACACATCCTATTTTTGTGTGTGTTGGAGAGAGGAGGAGAAAGGGAACATCATGTATAAATATGCTAAAATGAAAAAAGTCCTCTAAATAGTGTGCAAATCCCAGCTGGCCCAGAATTTTCTAGCTTTTTCTTTGGCCAGTACAGCCAGACTCTTGAAAACTAATCACCTCTCAGCCATCCTGCCATATTACACACTGGTGTGAACAAAATTTCTATTCAATTAGCTGAAAGGAACGTCTCTTAAGTCATTATCCAAGTCATGTTAAGTCCCTGCTAGAGCGCTGCCAACAGCTGAGGAAACCCAAACGAGGCCTCAGGTCAATGTAATGCTGCAGAGATCACTTTTCATTTCTCCAACTAAGGATTGGAAAAGGTCATCTTACATAGCTGTCTGCTTTCAGGCAGATCTGCCCATAAATCACTACAGCAGATGTCTGGGCCAGGAGATAACATCTCACCCCCTTCTCAATAATGTCAGCTAAAAATTGACTATTAGCCTCATGAAAGGGGGTCAGCTCAAGGAACCCTGAATAGAGTGGCTAGCAAGGGTAGAGGGTAGAGGAAGCCGTGCCCAGCTGAACAATGACAAATTATGGCTTTTTGCCAGGCAAACTTTAAGACTCTAGCCCCAAATGGCCACATTGGGTACTCAAAGATTGTTGAATTTTCAAATAAAGGCACCAGATAGGCGATTCCACTTTTAAGTACATGTCACCTCCAAAAATTTCCCCAAATTAGCTGACAGTAGTAACAAATCAGAGACTACCAACCTACCCTCCTCACATCAAAACTGAACTTTCGGGAGGGGGGGGGCAGCTGGGTAGCTCAGTAGATTGAGATCCAGGCCTAGAGACAGGAGGTCCTAGGTTCAAATCCGGCCTCAGACACTTCCCAGCTGTGTGACCCTGGGCAAGTCACTTGACCCCCATTGCCTACCCTTACCACTCTTCCACCTATAAGTCAATACACAGAAGTTATGGGTTTAAAATTTAAAAAAAAAAAAAAAAAAAAAAAAACCTGAACTTTCCCCACCTTTCATTCTGTTTGCTGTCTCTAACCCCCAAGACAGGAGAAGCAAAGACCCTAGAAGACTCACCCTCCAGCAGCTCCAGACTGGCACCACCCCCAGTGCTCACATGGCTGACTTTGTCCTCAGTGTTCCATTTGGCACAGCAAGTGGCAGTATCCCCACCACCTAAGAGAAAAGTTGAGCATTACTTGAGCACTAAGGATGAAGCAATGTGCTCTTCACACTCAAAAGGAAACTGATGAATCCTTCCTTGGCTCCACACAAGGGTACCTCAGCTCCAGCCACTCATATGGCTTTCAATGATTTCCCCAGATTTAGTACCCAGAGAAGGTTCATCCCAGCTCTCCTAGGTGGGAGCCACGCATGCCACTTGGCCTAAAAAGCTGGCCTGTCCCTTTGTATGGCTAGGCTTTGGGTAGGTTCCCTTTACCTATGATAGTGATGCAGCCCCTGCTGGTGGCCTCCACCACATTGTTCATTAGCTCTTTGGTTCCCTGTGCAAAGGGTTCCCATTCAAATACTCCAACAGGTCCATTCCACACAATCTGTTTGGCCCGGGCCACAGCTTCTGCGTACTTCTTGCTGCTCTCAGGGCCACAGTCCAAACCCTAAGAAAGAGAAATGGAAAGCTGAGCCATGAAGGAAATGCACTTGGCCACCTAGAAGCAAAAAAAGCCTTTTTCTTCACCTTAAGGAGCCGTGATAGGTCCCTCGAAGGAACCAAAGGGCAGCCCCCAAAGTAGCTACTTGCTTATCTTGTACAGAAACTGATACCAATGAGAAGAAAAGAATATTAATTTCATTCATTTTATTAGCAGCTTACCTCCCTAGGAAAGGCCAGGTAGGTTAATTTTATATGTAACTTAAGTGTCTGCAAATGTGAACTTGTAGCAGTACTGAGACTAAAATGAGGAGCTGGTGGCCCCAGTTCTTTAGCTGGCTCTATGTCACTGTTTTCCAGGGAGCCTTCTTTCAAAGAAATAACACTATTTCAGTATTGGCACCTTCTCTCAAGGTGATCCCTTCCACACAGTAGACACTCAGTAAGTGAAGGTTAAATGAACAAATTCCTCTCTTGCCTCACAGGGCCTAACAAAGGGCCTCACCATCCATCCAGCAGGGATGCCAGAGGCCAAGGTGGCTTGGCCAGTCTTGGCATTCTCATCAAACTTGTCCGCTGTGACAAAGTCAACAGGCAAGGTGATCTTGACACCGTTCTTCTCAGCTTTGGCCATCAGGTCTTTGACGATCTTGGCCCCCTCTTCATCAAAAAGAGAAGTTCCAATCTGGAGAGGACAGACAGAAAAAATGAGGAGGCTATTTGCTAAGGACATACCCCCCCCCCAAATGATTGCTCCACAGAACAGATGGGAGCTAACAAATATTTCATCAATATGTAGGAGCATTGAAGAGAGAAAGGAGAAGAGCAAGTAGAGGGGGTAGTTCACCAGGATAAATGAAAATTTGAGGGCTGTGGAGTTGTTTTAGCACAGATAAGGTAGTTTGGAGTTTCCTTTTAGACATGCATAGGCAGCCCTGGTTTCATACCTCCATGTTGTTGAGCACCTTGAGGAAGGTGAAACCCATCCCACCACCAATGATCATTTCATTGACTTTGTCTAGCATATTGTTGATCAGCTGGATCTTGTCCGCCACTTTAGCTCTAAAGAAAAGAAAGAAGTGCCATCCAAATGAAGCTGGTTCTTGCCAACTCAGTGAAGTCAAGAGTCAGTAGGGAGGGAAAAAAATCATCTGGATTTTTTGGCTCCAGGGAAAGAAATGTACATGAATATCCCACAAAGGGGCATCCACTATCCAGGCATCAATATCCAAATCAACTTTGCACCATGGCACTCCTCCCCTCAAATTCTTTTGCATATGTATAGACCATGGAAATAATATTATTTATTTATTTATATTTGTGTGTATTGGTTATATATTTATTATATGTTTATATATAATAAATAATAAATAAAATAATCCCAGGGTTCAATTTTGTCCAAAGGCTCCAGTTAGGATACTCCAGGGGTTCTGGGCCAGGAGTACCACCTGTTTCTTAGCCCCAATTTATACCCTTAGGCATGGGTCCATTTGGTACTCCACTGAAGGCAGATGTACTGTTGCTCTAGAATAAGAGCAAAAAGCCAGAGACTAACCATGAACTTGAAGTCTAGCCTTCATTCTGAAAAGAACTCCATTTCCCCATATATACCTCCCCACTTAGCAAAACCCCACTCCAATAGGCTTATTTTCCTCCAAGGAGGGGCTGAGGAGGTCTTTTGCTTATAAAAAGGAAAGGAGAGCAAAGGAGATGGGTGCTTGCTATCCCTTTGACACATTTTCTTTTTGGAAAGAAAAGTGGTAGAAGATGTCTCCTCCAAAAAAGTCTCATCCAAACAAAGAGATTCAAGTGATAGGGCACTTAATTTCACCAGTAAAGCCCATATGCTACTTTTGCATGACTGGGAATTCACATCAAAATAATTCACAAGAGGGTCAATTTTTAAAAAAGAATGGGGGGGGGGGGCAGCTGGGTAGCTCAGTGGAGTGAGAGTCAGGCCTAGAGACGGGAGGTCCTAGGTTCAAACCCGGCCTCAGCCACTTCCCAGCTGTGTGACCCTGGGCAAGTCACTTGACCCCCATTGCCCACCCTTACCAATCTTCCACCTATGAGACAATACACCGAAAGTACAAGGGTTTTAAAAAAAAAAAAGAATGGGAAAGGGAAACATCAGCAGGAGACAAAGCTGGACTGTGATGTTTTAATCAGATTGTGAGAGTCTTGAGAACAGGGAATGTCTTGTCTTTCTTTTTATTCCCACTACATAGGGCACATAGTAGGTGCTTAATAAATAATTACTGCCAAGTTGACTTAAAACCAAATCAAACTTCAGTTCTGACTTTGTTCTCAGTTCTTTTAGTTTCCAAGCACCAATAATAGGTGGTCTCCATCCACAATCCCCAAATGGAAGGTAAAGACCTAGTAATTTAAGTCAATCTCAAAAAAAAAAAAAAGTCAATCTCAATGTGAGAACAGTTTCCAGGCAGAACTTTTTCAGAATATTCTTTCACTGTCTTTATTTTTTGAGGGAAAAGGGAATGTGAAAAGAGATAACAGTTCATTCCCACTAGAAATCTTCAGGATCCTGAAACTGTGCTTAGGGGGCCCAGCTCCTATGGGGTAGAGCTTCTGAGTTATCTAAAACACATTCTCAGGGTCAGTTTACACTGAGAAATGCAGAGTGTTTTCTGTCCCATGGACTCTTAAGCATTGCAGAGAAAGGTCATGGACTGCCAGTCAAGAGACTCAGAGCTGGCACACAAATGGCTTTGCCAGGCATGAAGCAGTTATCTCCCCACAGAACTTTGACCAGAGGAAGACTCATCTAGGTAGTCATTTCCTACCTCTTTTAGGGTAAAGGGGTAAATAAGTACCAAGCAGGGAAAAAGAACCATTTGAGAAAGTCCCAGGACTTTAACCACATAAAAATAAATACATTTTCTAGCTTTTTTCCATTGGGTGCAAGAGATCTTTTCTGCCTGCCCATCCACCTTCTTCATACAGGAGTGTGGTCAAGGCAAGGGCATACAGGGGCCTGAGAAATTTGAATTTATATGGAAACAATCTAAAGAGGGCTCCTCTTACCCGCCCAAGATGGCTAAGAAGGGCCTCTCTGGGCTCTCCAGGGCCTTGGCAAAATAAGTCAGCTCCTTCTTCATGAGGAAACCACTTGCTTTCTGGGGCAGATTCACTCCCACCATGGAACTAGGAGAGAAAGGACAAAGAAATGGCATTCATGTTTTAGACAATTCCAAGGCTAGCAGCAATCCATTCTGGAATACTGTGAGATTGTGATTTTCATCACATAAAGAGAGAACGATGCTTGGAAACAAGCTGAGCCTCTGACTCCTGGTTAAGGGCAAGAAGGACAAGCATGAGCAAACTGACTGATCCATACAGGTTCACTTCAGTGGTGTTTTGGAGTGTTGTGTCCCCATGCTAATGAACAGGGAATTCCACATTAACTTCTCATCATTGCCTGAAAAAAGTGAAACAAAGTCTTTCTTGCTGACCATCACAGAAATTTGAGCCATCCCTTCTTTTTCCAGGGTTTAATTCCCTAAGTCACTCGCAGCAGAGGATTTTTACCAAAAGTGAAAAGGATGGCTATATGTGCACCTAGGGCACCAGGAGATATTTGTAAATCATTTGGGGAACTGCCTGGAAGGAAGCAAGCTCTTGATAAATGCTTCCTCCTTCCTCCTCTCCTAGACACAGGCTACTATGCATTACAGTTATCTGTGCATGTCATTATCCTCCACAGTCAAATGCCACATCCTCCAAGCATGAGCTGTGAGAGAACAAGTCACTTACCTTTCTGGAAGGCAAGGGTAAGTATATTAACTAAATGGTCTCTATGGTCTTCCCACATCTAAATCCCATGATCTAGTCCTCCTGTCATTCTTTAGGCTCAAAATTCTTTACTAGCTCTTAGTGGCTTATTGGATAAATGTTAGAACTCTTCTGTTTTACATTCAAGGGTCTTCTCCAATATGGTACATATCACTTCCCTCCACAAACGTGATATTCCAACCATCCTGGACTTTCTGCCAAATGGGCCTTTGCTTATGATAATGCAGAGGCCATGTCCTCCCTCCCCTTTTTTATCTGTCTTCTTACTCATCCTTTAAAGGCCAACTCCTCCAGGAAATTCTCCCTGATCTCCCATTACTTTACTTTCCTCTCTCAGAATTCAGCATTTTGTTTTGTATCTTATTTATGTGCTTTAACATATGATTGGACAAGGAAATTGGGTTTATATCTCCTCTCCTTACCAGGATGAAAGTTCTACAGGGACAGGGATTGGGGTTTTATCTCCCTTTGAACCTAATAGCCCCCAAAATTAACCCCGAATTGCTCTCCTAGATGGTAAAAGACAAATCAAAGTTCTGAGAAGAAAGGCCCAACACAAAAATCCAGCTAAGTTACCCAATTCATGCTGTTTCTCTAGAGAACACATAGTACAGAGCAAGTCAAAACTCTCCCTCCATATGGACTTAAGCACAATAAATAATTAGCCAGCTGACGACAAGAGCTGGGGATGATTTCTCAATTTGTTTCCTATTAATGGCGTATAAGCTTTGGACCCCTGCCACTTCATGTGAGGGAGAGCTACCTTTCTCTTCTGGACTAGCATTTTCTATCAGATAATGTTGAGCTTTTATTGTCCCCTTTGGCTCAGGAAGGCCAAACATGAGCCACTGAAGGCATTATTCTAAGAACTGTGACATGACTCAACTTTTATCCCTTCTCTCATCTTGAGGGCAGATCAGCCCTGCCTTGGTGGGAAACAACACTATCAGGCTCTTGGCCCAGCATTACGGTGGAAGGAACTGGGTACCTGTGGGCACGGTGAGCAGTACCAAAAGCATCATTGACATAGATATCCCCCAGCTTAGAAAGGGAAGCTTGGAAGGCTTCTACTTTGGCTGGATCCGCTTTGATCTGAGAAAATAAACACAAGGAATCATCAGTAACTCAGAAAGCAAATGAAAAAATATTCCTACCATCATTAAGTGTTCTCTAGAAGAAAAAAGAATATATCAGAGATAATCTTATTTGACATCTCTAAAGACCTAGGATAGGTAGATATAATTTTTTTTTAATTGCCAACAAGATCATATGTTGTTTCTTCTCCTCTCTCTAATGCTTTGCGTCTCTATGGGATAATGGCAAGGGCACTAGGCTCCACTTGGTCCAGACTATCCCCATCCCAGCTGTCACTTGCTAGCCAGCAATTCTTGAAAAGTCACTTTATCTCTGTGGGCTTCAAATTCCTCAGCCATCAAAGGAGGCCCCTGGACTTTTGTGTGCTTATATATTTCCTCCCCAAAACTGCATACACTTAAGCCATTCTAGGGCTCAGCTTCTTGATGGTCTTGACCTCAATGAGCCACTGATCCCCTTGGTTTTTCTGGTTTCCAGTCTCATTTGAATATATCTGCTTTTGTTCTACATCTCACACCAACTGCTATGTATTAAGGTACTTCTTTCATAGTGCAGAATCCCTCACATAGGTTCCTCACAGAAGCAAGAACAGCAGGCCAAGACAAAGTAGAAAGCAAATGAGACTGTGGCAATGATGATGATTTAGAGTAAAGCTGGAGTTGGTTACAGTTGTACATGGCTTCCTGAACAGCCTGAAATAAGTGGGCCAAAACAGAGAATCGCAAAGAAATAAAATATCATTTGAATCACTCAGGACACTCCCCAAAGGGATGGCATGACACTTCCTAAAAGGTCAGGGTATGAGGTGCCAAATTCAGATGAAAACATACAAGAAAAAGGCAGCCATAGGACAGCAGACGGGAACCAAACACTTTTAGTACACTGACATGTAACAGTCAAAGACCAGGATATAGAACCCAAACCTAGAGTGTTCCAAAGAAACCCAGCAGGGCTATTTCCAAAATGACCTAATCCCAGCCTTTCCCTGTATATGGGGAACCTGCCTTAGAGCTGGTGGAAACAGGCTAAAATGAATTATAAGTTTTCTTCAAATCACCCAGAGAATCAAGAGAAGGGGGAGTAATTGAGATACTAATTTAATGCTCAGCCTATTGCCTCAAAAATCTTCCAAAATGGCATTTGCTATTGAGGAATAAAAGGCAAGAAGCCACGCAAGTCAGGTCAAGTTACATCAACAAGCACTCACTATTCAAGTGTTTAGTATGTTCCAGGCACTGGACTAAGTAAAATGGACACAAAAACACTGTCCTTACCAAATGCGCATCAGCTATGGGGAGGGGGGGAGGGGGGGTGAAGGGGAAATAAGAGCATGAATCATGTAACCATGTTAACTTTTCTAAAAAATAAAAATTATTAAATGAAATTACCCTCCTCCAGGAGCTCATATTCTAAGGGAGGAGGCAATATTCAAACAATTAGATAAGCACAAGACAAATAGAGTTGGTGGAACACACTAGGGGAGGGAAAGGCATTAATAGCTGGGGAGGGTGGGACCTGAAGAAGGTAGAATTTGAGTTCTGAAGAAAATCAGGAAAACTAAGAGGCAGAAGTGAGGAAGAAGAGCATTCCAAGAATGAGTCACAGTCAAAGCAAAGGTGCAGAGATGGGAGACTGGAGTATTCTGCTGGAGGAACTGCAAGTAGGCCATGTGTTGCTAGAACAAAGAATTGGGGTAGGGGTGGGGGGTAAGGTTAGGAAGAGTTTTAAATACCAAATAAAGAGTTCATATTTGATTCTAGAAGTAATAGGGAGCCCAGGGAGCTTGTCAGTGGAATGGAGGATTGGAGATCCAAGTAGAAGGTGATGAGAGAGAGCCCAACTTTGAGCAGAGTATGTGGAGAGAAGGAGGCACATGAGAGATGTTTAGAAAGTAGAAGTGCCTCCAATAAGCAAGTCAGAAGGTTTACATTCTAAGACTTCTTCATAAGCATTCTCTGTAAGAGGCAGCTCAAAGGTCAGGTACTAACTAGCACCACTGTTCAGGTAACTACATGGAAGATCCAGGAAGTTAGGTGATTTCCACAAGGTCACACAGATACTAAGCCTTCTGATTCCAAGACATGCTCTTTCCTACTCCGTGATATGAAATCCCACTTAATTAAATTCTCCAACTAAGAAAAGGGTAAGAGAACCCCTGCCCACTTGGGACTGGTCAAATAAATGGAACACAAAGATTTTTGGAGCAAAGTACTCTACAGTAGAGGTGTCAAACTCAAAAGAGAAGCAAGATCCCTGTGCCGCATACTGACTTAGAAAACCACGAATTACGGTTATCTGTGTTGTATTTGTATTAATTTTGTTCAATATTTCCCAATTATGTTTTAGTCTGACTCTAGACACTACCAAGTTTTGTTAGCAGTCTGCCAGTTTGATACTTTGGCTCTACAGAAAAGGGATGGGCAGCCCCTCAAAGCCGCCTTCTATGGAAACTTTGATTGGCTTTAGGAATGGTACTATAAAGCAGGTGAGAAGGCCTGGTGAGCTATGGAACTAGACAGCCAGCTTGTAGTAGACAGAACATTATAGAGCCCCACCAAAAGGCATTGCTGAGTTCCTCCTTGGGGATGCAACTAACTTGCTTTCTGCCACTTTCAAACTCTCCAGCTGAGACTTGGGTTTCAGTGGGAAAGGGCAGTTAAACTGTAGGTCAGCATTCTACTACTACTACTGTAACAAGAGGATGCCAAAGATAGGAGAGGGCAGGATCAGGGCTCCTGGTGCTAAGAAAAGAAACTGCTTAAAAGCAGGCACTCCCCCCTGCTGACCTTAAGAAAATGTCAGATGTGCAAAATGAGGCCAAGACACTTGGCCTAAAACTTCTGCTTGTTCCAAGGCAATCAAGACCTTAAAAGCAGAAAGTGCTAAGATCACCTCTGGCTCCTCCTCTATCTCTCAAGACTCAGCTTTTCTTTCTGTAAATTGGAGGGAAGAGCCATTTCTGCCTAATTCGAAGATATTGCGAAGGAAGATACTTTAAACACTTCAAGAGAAATCCTTCTGTAAGCCCCTCCTGCAATATTTTACTGGAGAGAGCTGAGGGAGGAAGTACTTGCTTTGGGCTGCTGGACAGAGGGGTGCGGCATGCAAAAAATGTCCTCCGGAACTGGGAAGAGGGTCTCCACCAATGCTGCCTTAGGTAATCTGGCCATGAGCATATCATTTACCTGCCTCCTCTAAACCAAGTATGCACATATAATACCAGGCAAGATTATGTCACTGTGTAAATGTTGCTCAGCCTAGTAACTTAACCAATACCACTCTGCATTCCTTTTGTCCTCCCCACATCAGAAAAAACATTAAAAGCACTCGGAATCATGCCAGAAACTCCCACTACCTTTCCAGAGTGATTCTTCCATTTAAATCATATTCTAGCAAAATATAACCACAGCATCAAGAATAATAATGCTTAAAGAGAGCACCTTGCCTACCAAAATCTTGTCTCTACCACCCTTTACATAGCCATCCCTTCACCTTCCACTCATCAGATATAGTACTCAGTGGCGTCTAAACAGAATGATTTACCTTGTTCCCAGAAGCATCTTTGCCTTTCCCTTCTTCTTCTACATGGAAGCGGAGATTCTCCAGCAAAATGATGGAACCATTGGGTGGGTTAGCACAGGCTTTCTCTACTTCTGGACCCACACAATCCTTCAGAAACAGAACATCTCTGGGAATCAAGAGAGGAGTTCAGAGAAATGAGTGGACTGAACACTAAAAACCGGTAACAAACATGCCTGTCAACATAACTCAACATAGAGTCCACTCAGCACCCAAAGTCCAGTACTTACTTGCCCATCAAGGATTTGAGCTCCACAGCCACTGGCTCCAAAGAGTACTTCTCAGGCATAGGGATACCATCAGGCCGGCCCAAGTGGCTCATGAGAACAACAGACTTGGCTCCATTATCCAAACAGTAGTTGATGCTAGGAAGAGCAGCTTTGATTCTGTAAACCAAAAAGTGAGAGGTAATAAAGAGAAAACATTTCTACCAATTAAGAAGGACCTTTGCTTCATGAGATACTTCCTGAGAGTAGCCTCATGACATCTCTAAAATAAATGTTATTTATCTAGGATAATAATCTTATCCTGATCTTCTGATTACCAGTAGACTTCTACATCATGTCAATGTGGTAGATATCTGAAATGGACAAGATGGTAGGGAAGGAGGCAGACTTTTTTCCTCTCTTAAAAGATGTTTTAATTTTAAAAATAAATACAAACCAGAAATATTAAATAAATCAAAATGATGCAATTTCATATGCCTGTTACATTGTTAGTTTATTAACTATATATTTATGTATAGCTTTATATATTTTTTCATGTTATCTCATTTGGCATATTTAATCATAAAGTGACCCACAAAAGTTTTAGACATTAAATATTATTCTAGACTGAGTTAGAAGATACCAACTTGAAGCAACAACTTTAGACCAAGGAAACTATTAACATTATAGTCAAACAAAGAAAACTGTTTTTTTTTTACTTTGTGTACCCACACTATCAAAGTGGATTCAAAAAGCAAGCATCTTCAGAAAAAGGAGCTGAGGAAGAAAAAAAGGGGGAGCAAAATTTACTGGAGTCCAGGATCAGAAGGACAAAGTATTTGAAAAGATCTTTGGGTCCATTTCACTGTTGTCTTTAGGCAAAATTCCATGCCAGACAAAAAGAGAACCATAAATACTAATTAGATTGGGAGATGGAAGGAATGAGAAAGATTAAGGAACTAAGGATGCTAAGTCTAGAAAAAAGGATTACTATCTAGAAGAAGGATTAGATTTGGTTGAATGTGGCCAGAGGAGAAATAAGTGATAGGGGAAAGCTCCTAACAGAACAGTTCCAAAATAGAATGATGTACCTCCAGCATTGGGAAAGGAGTTCCCTTTTGGTAGAGTTATTCAAGCAAAGGCTGGATTGGATGCCTTCTTGTCAGATTCTTGCTCAGGTACAGAGGGGATCCCTTTAACCTGTCAAGATGCTATGCTTCTATAAATACAACTTCTGTCATACGAAATCTGGTCTTATCAGCCTCATTTGCTAACCTAATTCTAACATCAGTCTCCATTTTTTCTGAGTTACATTTTTATAAATTTCACTTCTGAAAACAAGAGGTTTGCCCAAAGATAGGCTTCCTACCCTTTCACACATTAACTTAGCTCTGAATTTGGTGCCATTCCCAAAGGCAGACTTCTTTGGCATGCTCCAGAAGATGGAGGAATCCAAAGGAGGCAAAAAGAGTAAGAAGCAGTATGAGGCAGACTTCATCACCATGGTGCAGCAATCACCCTTGGACCAAAAGCTTCAAGATAGTAATATTCTGCAACATTGGAAAGCATCCTTCCAGCATCAAGTTATCAAATGTAGTATCATTTGTAACTGAGTCTTGGAGCCAAGAACACAAATTATTCTTGCTTGGGAATAAAATTTGGTCAGTATTTTTAAAAAATGAGATACTCATATTTTTTGTTTGAACATCTGGGGGGGGGGAAGCCTCATTTAAGCACACAGGTGCTTAAATTCAGGTGTAGCAATTACTAAAATACGCAACAACGTTCCTACTATGTATTTCTTTAGATACCATTTTGGGACAATGAAGGCCAGGAAACAGGACATCTTAAGTATTCATCATTCGAAAGATTTAAAATATGCCCAATGGGGAGGTAGGGGAAGGAGGAAGCATCTTCAGAAAAATAAAAGGAGGGGTGGAACATTGTCCCCAATGGAACTGTTTAGGTTTTAGGGTTTTTTTTTCCCTCTATCATATCTCCAGATTATGATATACTACAAATCAAACTGTGAGGAATTAGATGGAAAAGAGTTTGTGATCTAAACAGCTCTTCTAACATTCTTTAATGATATTTATTAGAAATCATCTGTTTACAGAGATGTGCTGAACCTGGGTCTGTGGACAGATGGGTTGGAGACAGGGGAGGATCATGAACTTGGCCTGGGGGGAGGGGAGGGGAATCCATTTTTACTAACCTCCCATTTCCTTTGTAATCCTCTGCATTTTATTTTGTGTATTGAAAATCATTAGAACATCTTAAGTATGTACAATATGCCTGGTACTGTGCTAAACACTGGAGATACAAAAAAAGAAGCAAAAGATAGTCCTTGCCCTCAGAGAGTTTCCAAGGTAATAATTTCCATTATTCTCAGGAGAGGTCCAGGCTTCCTCAGACTGCCAAAGGGGTCCATGACACAGAAAGTGGCAAAGCCCTGCTTTATACACTTGCCCACAACCCCAACTAGGCCCAAGGGATATGCATAGGGACTTTACCTCTGATTGTTGGTTATCTCTTTGTTCTTCATGGGAACATTAAAATCCACTCTGCAAAGAAGAAAAGTTTCAAGGTCAGACACCAGGAATGAACTATAGATAGTATAGGTGGGACAGGCCCCTTCACAGAACCACTTAGATCACCTGGAAGCCATCTTAATTGGTAAGATACTAGATTTCCAGGATTAAAAAACTGGAATAATCTCTGCCTAGGCAACATACATCTATGCTTGGGTGGAGGCTTATTCTGAAGGCAACCAGATAAATAATCAGTTCTAAGAGCAATCAAATCACTTTGCTGCTTTCTCAAAGTTCTCACAGGTATAATCACTGAAAATGAAAAAGATCAAGAACTCAGCAGGGAAATTAATAGCCTGACTAAAAAGACTATCACTCCCTTGTGGATTCTCTCACAACTATTGAGAAGCCCTGGGATTTGGAAACAAAAATAAAACAACGAACTGTCCAATATTCACAAGTTATCCAAATAAAGGCACCAGGTTGGCCCTTCAAGCTCAAGGAGAAGTATTGTCAGGTCTACTTTACTTAGAAGAAAGTGATTCTGTCCTGGTCACACTAGCCAACCCATTAAACACAACATTTTTCAGATGCCTGTCCTTAAAATTCCCCTACACACTAGACCAGGGTTTGTCTGCCAATTCTTGCTGTATGGTTAAATTAAGATGACCTATATATTTCTCCTGACTCCTTGGCACCCCAG
Organism: Gracilinanus agilis; assembly: GCF_016433145.1. Taxonomy (NCBI): domain Eukaryota; kingdom Metazoa; phylum Chordata; class Mammalia; order Didelphimorphia; family Didelphidae; genus Gracilinanus; species Gracilinanus agilis. Next base: position 36,101,847 of record NC_058136.1, on the reverse strand, counting down.
TCTTATTTCACAGGACCACAGCTGTAGAGCTAGAAAGGACCTTGGAGGTCCATGCTTTATAGATGAGGAAACTGAGGCACAGAGAGATTAAGTGACAGAATCACACAGCCAGTATCTGAAGTGGGATTTGAATCTAGATCTTCCCAACTCCAATCCAGGATCTCCACCTACTATATACCACAAGGCTTCTCATGTTTCCATCTACCAAAAAAAAAAATAATATGTGGTGGTATGATGCTTCTTGATAAATATATACTGCAAGAATTTGATCATTCACATAAGTTTTCCCTCTCAAGAATTCCCAAACCAAAAAATCCACCTGATCAAGACTGACCCTAGGAAGAAGCTGGGTGGCTCAGTGGATTAAGTCAGGTCTAGAGATGGAAGGTCCTAGGTTCAAATCTGGCCTCAGACACTTCCCAGGTATGTGACCCTGGGCAAGTCACTTGATCCCCATCTCCTAGCCCTTACCACTCTTCTGCCTTGGAACAAATACACAGAATTGATTCTAAGAGAGAAGGTAAGGGTTTTTAAAAAAAAAAAAAAAAGATTGACCCTAAAAGCCTTTCCGGAGCTTGCAAGGATCTACCAGAGTTTTAGAGTCTGCTACTATAAAGTGATAGTTCATGTTTCCATAGGACTCTCAAGGTTACAAAGCCTTCCACATGTGATGTTAGCTGATTCTCCCAATTACCAAGATGTTATTCATTTTACAGAAGAAATTGAGGCTGGAAGTCAGTTGTAACCTAGTATATCTAAGGTGGGGCTCTGATTCAGGACCTTCTGACTCTCCAGAACCTAGAAATGGCCGCTTTTTTAAAAAAATCACAAAGTTCAGGTAGTTGAGAGAAGGTAATCAACCCTAGATAGATGGTTTTGTTGAACTCTTTTTCTTTGCTTGTGGGAGGGGGAAGGTGTAAATATTAGAAAGTGACTGTATTATCATAAGTCATCATAGAATACTAAGAACTTTTCATAAAAATCAAGAGAAGGGAATTAATGAAGGAAAGGAGTACAAAGTCTTGCCTTACAGGTCTGAGCTCCATCCCACAAGGCTAAAAAATGCTTCTCTAGAACTACAGCAGGGGAAGGAATGATTCAGGTATTATATTAAAACAGCAGGAAATCCCAGAGTGGTTCAAATGAGAAATAAAATTCAAGAAATTAGAAAGAACTTCCAGTTGGAAAATAGAGCTCAATGCAAAAAAACAAATGAAAAAAAAAAAAAACACAATTAGGAGTAGGAAAAATCAAGTGGTTTGATTTAAGGAACTTTTTCAAAAGACTATATACACTGCTGAGGAAAGAGATCTGTATGGCAGCAGGTGGTTTCAGGCTATTTGATTGGATCCCAAGCATCTGCTTTTAAATATCACAAGCAGGGAACCAGGCCAGCTTCAGTTCACATTTCAAATAGGATGAAGAGTATTCTATTTTCATGGTTCAATATCCCACAAAGCCTGCAGAAGGCCCAGGGTGAAAAAGCTAAGGGCAGGAGGGGCTGAAAGAGCTAAAGTTTCCTTCTCCTCCTCCAACAAAGAAGTCTTAGCAGTGGTTCCCAAACTTTTTTGGCCTACCGCCCCCCCTTTGCAGAAAAAACATTACTTAGCGCCCCCTGTCACATACTATCACCGCCCCTTAAGAGTTATTCACTGCCCCCAACTGTACCTGTGGCCATCACCACTCCCCTAGATCACTGCAGCACCCACCAGGGGGGCAGTGGTGCCCACTTTGGGAATCACTGTCTTAGAGGGAAGGAGAGAGAAAGGAGTATGGGGTAAGGGGGACAGTGTCAGGTAAGAGACATTCACCTGCTAGATTCACATTGCCACCACTGGAATGGACCCTACCCTTTCCTCATCGCATTCTATAGTCTTACCTTTCCTGTTCACTGGAACACAACTACACAAAGCCCCTTTTACCCATTCATCTCGTTATCCCCTCCCAAACTTCTCTCAAGCTAAGTCAAAAGACTAGACCTCCTCATTCCCTATCCAAACTGAAAACACAACCCTTATTTAACATCGGCCTCATGTATAGAGGGACAGCTTCACTTCTCTAACTGTTGGTCTCTTCCCCTATAAACTGGAGCTACTGTCTGTACCAGGGGTCAGCAAGGTATGGCTCTTTCTGCAGGAGTCATAAAGTCCATTTCTTTTCAGGCACTGTTACAGGAGCACACACTGTTACAGGAGCGCGCATTGCAAGCCCTCTACTGCTCTCACGAAATTACATTTTAAAAAATGTGGCATTTATGGCTCTCACGGCCAAAAAGGTTGCCAACCCCTGGTCTGTACTATCTACATTAGGAGGAAATTGTAAAGAAAGGGATTTTTTGAAACTGGAGAGAACTATATGAATGCAAGGTAACTGTGATAGGATCAGAATCAGAAAGTTAACAAGAGACTTGTTTTACCCAGGGTTTTCAGATTCAGGGTTAAAGTTTTGGGAAGGGAGTAGAAAGAAAAATAAGTTTACAAGACTAGCTACAAGCTAGAGAAAATGGTTGCTAGGCATTGATATTACTTTAAAATGGCTCAAGACAGGGAAATTTTTTTAAGTCTCCCAACTGCTCAACCCAACTTTGACCAGCCATTGGGTGTCTACTCCAGTATTCATAGAAATAAAGTGTTGTAGGGGAGCAAAACAAAAACTTGAAACACTCTGGCTGCTCCCTGCCTGAGGGGTGGCTAAATAGATTATATAATATAATGTGAGTGTTTTAAGTGTGCCTTCAAAAATGATGACTATGAGCAATTCAGAGAAACATGAGGACTGCTATGAATTGTTTCCGAGTAAGGTAAGCAGGCTCAGGAGAGTGATATGTATGATTATAATAACGAAAATAACATCAAAACAGCTTGAAATTCTAAATTACTTAAATTTAACTAATCTTGGCTTCTCCTGAGAGAACACAAGGAAATACACTTCCCTCCTTTCAATGGAGGTGGGAGACTACAGGTGTTAAATGTGGCATGTGTTATCAAATTAAACTGGTGCCACTAGTTGCTTTTGCCTATAAGTTTTTCTTTTCTTGTGTGGGCGATAATCATTAGGTAGCGGGGAGATAACCAGTAATGGTGGTGATATAAAACCCCAAAGATAGAAATTAAAATTTCTTTAAAATAGGATGGCTCCAAACCAGAGGTGTACCAATAAGTGTTGAACGAGCCATGCTTTGAAGTTGAAGCTGCATTAACATTTTCTCCATCACTTTCTTTAGTCTGGGCTGTCAGGGTTTGCCATTAACAAGCATGCTCCCTTGAGCAGGATTAAGCTGGAGCCAACAGACCCCTGATCCAAACAGCATTCTCTTACTACCAGTTAAAAATAAGCCAGTTCTGCTCTCATCCTCACTTTCGAAGACACTCTCTGTCAATGTGCAAATATGTTCCTCAGAACTGGTAAGGACCAGAGTTCACCTGTAATATGCAAGATCAGTAGACTAGGGAGTGGGTTTTTTGGGCAGTCGTCCCCAACCATAAATCAGTAACCCTGTGATAGCCAGCTCTTTCCTCTTAGCATGCTGAGGCAGAGGTAGTACATGTGTTGGAATCATAGGCAGGGAATGAAATCAGGTGACTCACACAACCACAAGTCAGCCAGAAACTCAAAAAGGGGAACACCCCAGGTCTCTAGATGGTTACCAACTACAAGATTAATCACTAAAACCTGCTTCTTGAAGACTCCCAGGTCTATTTCTCAGAGCAAGGCAAGTTTTCCTCTTAGCTCTTCCATCTTTCCCCTTTGGACTGCCACAGGCATCTTACCCATACTTACCCTCACTTTAACCACAGCTCTCTTCCCTCACCCAAGGCAAAACTGGAGCTTGCCTTGCATACAGATAGGCCTGAGGTTCATAATCTCCATTCTCTAACCATGTGGTGGGATAGGTGAAGGCCTGGGAGGCAGGAGACAGGTTCTAGTCTTAACTACTACTCACTACTAACAAGTCACAACCTCTCTTGGATAAGTCAACCTCTTTGTTCACACATCTATACAATTAAATTTTATTAAATAATCTCTAAATTGCTGTTCCAGTTCTAATTGCTTAACTGTCTATGATTCTAATCTCTATTGCCCCACCCATGTCATATAGTCTTATCCTCCCTCTATCTTCAGAGAGACAGAGACAGTGAGATTCAGATTCAAAAAGAATGCAAGTCCTTTTTTTCTCCCTTCTATTCTCAGCTTCCACTATTCTATGGCTTCCACTTGGCCTCCATTTTCATCCAGAACACATCCCAGACTGTCAGGCTGCAGCATTCTGGAGGAAAAAAAGCAAAGAAAATGAGGAAAGAGGTGCTTACAAACTGGTGAAGAGTTGGGAGGGAGAAGGAAATGACAACGTATAAAAACGGCACCAGAGTTTACTCATAAGGTTGAGAAAACCACAAGGCACTAGCTGCCCTTTCTTAACCATATTTTCAGCACACAAGGCCATGTTATACATCCCAGACAGGGTGCCTGAAAAGTGGACAAACCTCACAGTTCTCTCTGCTGGAGAGGAAAAAGCAGGAGGTGAGGGGATCAGGGCTCTGAGCTACTGCCAACAGCTACCACAGGAGCAGAAAAGCAAAAGCGAATTGAGTTGGCAGCAAGCACATGGCTGACTGGGCCTACTGAAAAAGTGGGCCTAGTCCCACAATCCCAAGTGTGATTCATTGTCCAAAAGACCCACACAAAATGAGCAGAAAATAAAATCTCCTGACTTCCTCAGCAGCCACACAAATACAATGTTCTTGATCACAAGCTTTGGCATACAGAGGGGCAAAGTCCAGTTTCCAGCAGACAGGAGACCTAGGACACAGACAAGCCTCTGCCACCAGGGTGACCTTGGACAGATCATTTTCTTTTGGGGCCTGGCTAATTCCTCTCAGGCTCTGAGCTAAATTAGGTAAAACTTTGAGCCTTGAAGGAAGATGCTTATCATATCAGGTCCAGAGGGAAAGATAAGCACCTACCACTTTTCTTCAAGCTCAATCTGGTTAGTACCAGAAATCAAAGTTCTATTTTCCCATATCTCGGGGCAAGAGAGAAAGCCTGGGGCTGCAGATAGAGGCAAGCCACCAGCAATGTAATCTCTAGGCCCCCATCCCATCCCACCCCTCCTGCAGAGGAAGAATCAAAAGCAAGTGAAGGTGACCTTGAGAAGCCTAGAGATGGGGTGAGGGGAAGGGGAAAAGGAAACAGAAAAGCCTGCAACATGACTGCACATAACCATCTACCTTTCAGAGTTCCAGGCTTGCAGTCTCCAATACATTACCTAGGAAGAGCCCTTATAGGAAACAAAAGCATCTTAGCTTTAATTTTTACAGTATACAGATTTGATGGCCTGTCAAGACAAATGTGGACACCAGAAAAACCGTTTGTGCTGCTGGATGATTGGGATGATGCACGGCAACGCTGGGATCATATGTTGCCCAACTTAAGCCATAGCTAAACTAGAGATGGGGAGTGCCCATAAAATGATCTCCTCAAGTCTCTGCCCAGAGTTAAAATTCCTCAGGGAGTTTAGGTTCTGTTTCTAAATAAATGTTCTGGGATGCTAAAGGAATAGCATGGTGAAGGGACTTCCCCACTGCCTGAAGGATCTGTTTATAGAGGACCAGAAGGTCTATCCAGACTAGGAGGGACCCTGGACCAATAAACACATCCTGACCTGTCAATCAAGTTTTTCCTTCAAAAGGAAAGATGACGAATTGCAATGGAATATACATAAATGGCAATTCAATGGCTGGCTTCCATTTGCTCTTTTGATAACAGATGGGGGGGAGCCTTAAGTCATTCTACTTTACATCATTTTACAGAGGGAGAAACTGAGGCTGAGACACGTGACCACCCAAGGTCACACAGGTGGAAGAGCCAAGCTCTCTTCACTCAGTCTAAACGATGCTTCCTTCTAGTCATTAATCTGGGTTGGGTTTTTTCCACAACTCCCAAAATACTAAATGGTGGGGGTTGGGTTTCAGAAGATTTGAATTCAAGTTCCGTTTCCAAGTCCCGGGGATGGGGGGGAGGGCAGGGAGGGGGAATCCCATGCTTCCGGGCTCTAGTTTTTTCATATGCAAAGTGGGAATAATACCACTTGTACTTCCCACCTCACAAGAATGAGTTGAGAAGCAAATTTATGTTAAGCACGTTATAAGCAGTTGCAGGAGAGAAGGAATGCCTGGCAAGACAGTACACAGAGCACAGGAATCTCAATTCGAAAGAAAAACAAGGGAAAGAACCCGGGTCCGAGGCCCAGCTCGACTATTTTCTAGCTTCGGGTCAATGGACAAATTCCCCACCCCCCACCTCTTTCTCGGAGCCTATTAGACTAGATGACCTTTAAGATCTACTCAGGCTCTGGCTCTAAAAGGATTATCCGAAGATCCCGCACCCACACTCAGTTGTCAGAGGCATAAATAAGGGGACCCAAGGGCGGGAGGACTAAAGGCTCATCTAAAAATTGGCCCAATGCGGTGGCCCCAGGCCGACCCAGAAGCCCACGGACCTGTTCCACAAAGCTTCGAGGGAGAATGGCGGGCAGCACCTCGCACCCCCACCCCCCTATCCCCACATCTTAATTCCAAGGGCTTGGAGCCACTCTTCTCTCATACCTACCCAATGGTGACTGAGCAGCTGAAAAAAAAAAAAAAAAAAAAAAAAACGGGCCTCCTCTCCTCCCGGGGCTGGGGGGAAGCATGGTCCAAAGGAGTCCCCATTCCTTACGTAATACCTGGGGCCCACGCGGGCCCCACCTGGGGGCGGGGGGAGGGGTGGCCTTTGGGGGCCCTTCCAGGAGCGGGGATCCCCCAGTGCCCGCAGGATGGGGCCAACGCCTCACCGGGCGAGGAATCCCGACCCCACAGAGGCGGCACTGGCCGGGGGGACCCGAGAGGCAGGGAGGAAATGAGCCTAGCGGCCTTCAGTCAGGAAGAAGCAGGAATGCCCACACCCTGACTCGCCCAAACACTTAGAGGGACCTCTGGGGGCCCAGAAGGGAGAGGAGGGGGCCAAGAAGGAGGTTCCCCGCAGGAGGAGCGGCTGGGAATTATTACCTCATGATGACCCTTTTCCCCTTCAGGTCCACCTTGTCCAAGGTCAGTTTGTTGGAAAGGGACATGTTGGCGACGAGGATAGCAAGACGCGGCTGCTGAGAATGCGGCTGTGGGTGCGGATGCTGCTGCTGCTGCGGCGGCGGCGGCGGCGACTGGAGCTCGGGCTGCCTGAGCTAGGGACTTCTCTGAAGACCGGGGTCAGCGCCTTATGCCAAGAGCCCAGTGCCGTGCACCTCGAGGAGCTCCTCCAAGCCCCGCCCAGCCTGCAGAGGTTCCCGAAGCCCCATTGGACAGGGCCAGAGGCAAGGGACCCTGTCATTGGTCCGGCCCGTCCTTCGTAAGGCTGGTGGGGTGAGTGGGCAGGGGTGACGCACAAAGTAAGATTGTCACGTCCCGCACGCAGCCCACTCCCAGGGAATCCGGCTGGGCGGGATAGGGCGGGGCCCAGGGAGAAAGAAAGTGAAAAACTACTTTCGGGGGTGCTGGGGCTGGCCCCACGGAAGTAGGGCTGTGGGCCCCAGGCTGCTACCGGAACTGCACCCTAGGATACCAGCCTGGCCGGCCAAAGATGCTGTACGCCACCAGTCAACAGACTTTTCGTTAATGCTTACTAGGGCGCTGGTCACTTTGGGTGCAAAGACTACACCAAAACAGTCTCTGCCCTCAAAAAGTTGGATCCAAACGGGACGCTGCCCAGCTAGCGACCCAGGAATGGGCAAAGGGCGGGGACCCAGGCTCTGACACCTACAAACTGACCCGGGACACAAAAGGCTACATATACATAGGTGGAGNACCAAAACAGTCTCTGCCCTCAAAAAGTTGGATCCAAACGGGACGCTGCCCAGCTAGCGACCCAGGAATGGGCAAAGGGCGGGGACCCAGGCTCTGACACCTACAAACTGACCCGGGACACAAAAGGCTACATATACATAGGTGGAGGGAGAAAGGCAAAGCCTGACTCCCGTTTTTGAGGCTCTAGGGAAGGCCAAGAATAGAAAGGCACCGCCGCAGATGCAGACCCGACTCAAAACAGGCCCACCACCGAGTCAGCCGTGGCCTGATGATCATTCTCATTGGGAAGAAGGAGGGGAGGTACATGGGGAGAGGATAGCTCCTCTACCTTCCTTCTTTAGCCTCAGAAGAATGAAAACCACCAATCCAGTGTTCTCACTCATATTCGCTTCCCTCGTGCCCAACCCCTGAAGTGTATTATCCTCTCTGCTCCGCTTCAGCCTTCTGCCAGAGAGAGCCCCTGCCTAGTCTACCACTCTATGCCAGCTCCCTTCCCAGGCCTCACCATTAACCTCTAAGCTAAACTTAGAAGAAAGGACGAAAGTGAAGAAAGGAGACTCCAAAAGGCCGCAAAACTCACTTTGAATACAATGGACAAAGGGGCGCTGTCCATGGATAAATTGAAGAATGAGTAGCATGTACTATCAATCATAATCACTATTAAGTGGAATTCCTAAATTCCTGGGGTGGGGGTGGGAGTGCTTCTTTGGCTGTTGGGAGGGGGGAATTCTGGGGGTGTCAAAAAACTATACTAATAAAGAACAAATATGCAGATTGCTTTAAAAGGAAAAAAAAGGTCAAAAAGTTTGCCTAGAAAATAACAATGCCCTGCACTTACAGCACACTTCTTCCTAGTTCCAAGCATTTTCCCATTTATCCTCCAGTGAGCTTCATGGGTCTGGAGATAGTCATACTAGTATACCCATATCGAAGAAAGTTAAGGGACTTGCCCCAAATCACACTGCTAATGTGTGTGAAAACCAGAAGCAGAAGAACCAAATGCCCCCCTAAATTCTCAAGTGGGAAGAATTCTATTCACATTTTCCAAGAAACGGATGTTTAAATCTTCACAAGCTAGTTAGATCCCTGGAAGGATTACTGCTAAGGACACAGAGCCCTGGCTCCTGTCTGTGTCATAGAGAACACCTAGAGAGCCACAGGACTTCAATACTGTGCTTAAGCTCCTAATGGACCCTTCAGGAACCTAGATGTGTGTGTGTGTGTGTGTGTGTGTGTATGTGTGTGTGTGTGTGTGTGTGTGTTTCTGGTCTTAAATAAAACTTTTCCTTCTTACCAGCACTAGGCCTATACCCCAGGGAAATCAAAGAGGGAAATATATACACATCTATGTATTTTGTTGCATATGTGTGTGTGTATATATATATATATGTATATATATATATACACACAAAAATATTTATAGCAGTTCTTTTTGGGGTGGCAAAGATCTGGAAATTAAGAGGCCGTCCATCAGTCAGAAGGATGGATAGACAAATGATGGTATAGGAACACAATGGAATACCACTTGGTTGCATGAAATAAGAAAGGGGATTGGTTCCTGGTCATGGGCCATCAAGCTGGAGGACATTTTCTCGGAGCCAAGCAACCCCTGAAACCACTCCAAAAAAGGAATTATGTGCAAGAGATGAAGCAATTTCAGTTGTCTCCATGATTAGGAAACCAAGAACCCAAATCCAATAACCCCCAGCTCTGTCATTCAGCGTCCCTCTCCCACCTTCCACATCAATGTATCAACTGGGCTGCACAAGCTGGCCCCCAAGCATGCTCCACTACCAGTAGGTAGCTTCCTAGGTACTTTGGAAAACAAAAGACAGAAACTGACTGAGCCTGCAACAGCAGCATGGCAGTATGCTAGAATACAGTTCAGCCAGAGAACTGAAGAACAGAGAGAATTGGAACATGCCACGTGAGTCTAGGTGGAATTCCACTAAACCTGAGGACAAGAGCCTAGCAAGCATCTGAAACCAGTTCTGGGCCCCCAGAAGTCCCCTGGGACAGAGACTGAAGTCAATGACATGTAAATTGCCCTGCTTGGGAGGAGGCTAAGATGCTTTTCAGATCTAGCCCCCAGGGAGTCACACTCAAAGAGGATGGAGTCAGAAAGCAAGCCAGACAAGGAAAAATCCTGAAAATATCAAAGATATCAAGAGGGGGGGAAAAACTCCATTTAAGAAATTGAGCATAATGGGGGCAGCTGGGTAGCTCAGTGAAATGAGAGCCAGGCCTAGAGATGGGAGGTCCTAGGTTCAAATCTGGCCTCAGACACTTCTCAGCTGTGTGACCCTGGGCAAGTCACTTGACCCCCATTGCCTACCCTTACCACTCTTCTGCCTTGGAGCTAATATACAGTATTGACCCCAAGACAGAAGGTAAGGGTTTAAAAAAAAAAGAAATTGAGCACAAGCAAAGAAACCAATAAGGAAAATATCAATAATAAAAATTAATAATGCTTCCAAATTAGCTAAAAGTATCCAGACATCTGGGGTGGGTGGGTGGGAAGACTATCATAAAACAAAGGAAAATGAATAATGCCAGTAGATTTCCCAGAGAACCCAGCTGGAGAGTACACACTTGGTGACAAAATGTTATCCAAGATCCAGCTGAGCTGAAAACAGGGCCTGAAGCATTTATTATGCACCTATTTTGTGCCGGGCACTTTACAGATATTATTTCATTTGTGCCCATTTGATTATATGTTATCTCCCCATTAGAATGTAAAGGTCTTGAAGGGAGGGGAAGGGCTAGACTTGATGATGACCTCACAGGTCCTTTTTAGCTCTAAATCTCTTTCTGATCCTTGAAGTTTTCTGGGACAAATGTGAGTTCTGTTTTGTTAGTGCAAATATTATGGTTAATTTGAATCCTCTGAACACAGTGACTGGGCAAACAAATATGGCAGTCAGGAACCCACTGGAAGTTGGGGGAAAGTAGGTCAGGAATTAACAATTTAGCATAGATAATTGACAATGGCAGATAGCTATACTCTGGCCAAAGCCTGAGCTGCAGGGAAGCTAATGATCACTTTCATTAATTATATTTCTATTTAGCTTCCCAGTTTCCAGATGGATTATTTGCTTTGGTTTTTACTCTGACAATAAACAAAATCAACATTTAGATTTCAGAGATTTGTTTGAACTGAACAAACTTTTTCTCTCTAACCCCAATAATAGTCCTAATTCACTTTTATCCAGGAACTCCTCACCTCTTAGATGATTTCAACAGCCTGCTAATGGGTCTCCTGGCTTCAGGTCTCTCCCTACTCCAGTCTACCCTAATACAGTATACAGTGCATTGTTGCTAGTCATTTTCCGTGGGCTTCCCCTACTCAACCAACTCCAAAGGCTTCCTGTTACTTCTCAACTTAAATGTGAACTCCTCCATTTAGCTTTTAAAGCCCTATTCAGCCTGGCCCCAGCAGGCTGTATAAAGCTCTTTCCAGGCACAGTGGACATTACTCTCCCCAACCCCACACTGGGATCCAGCCAAAATGGCGTCCTCTTTGTTCCTCACTCACAACACTCCATCTCTTGCTTCCATGCTTTTGTACTGGCTCTTCTCCATGCCTGACAGGTACTCTCTCCCTCACATCTGCCTCCTAGAGTCCCTCTCTTCTTCAAAGATGCAGTTCACCCTAGAGACGGGAGGTCCTAGGTTCAAATCTGGCCTCAGATACTTCCTAGTTGTGTGACCCTGGGTAAGTCACTTGACCCCCATTTCCCAGCCCTTACTGCTCTTCTGCCTTGGAGCCAATACACAGTATTGACCCCAAGATGGAAAGTAAGGGTTTAAAAAAAATGCAGTTCAGGCACCATCTTCTGCAAGAAGTCTTTTCTGATCCCCTCAACCCCAACCAACTGCCTTCCCTCCTGAACTAGCTTGGATTAAACTACCTTGTATATTAATTTTATATTTATGCTCTCTGTGTGTATATATACATATATATGCATATATGTACACACACACAGTTGCTACTTGCTGCTCCTCACATGGGACTCCACCTCCTAGCTCCATGCTTTGCCCCATGCCTGGAATGTTCTTCCTCCCAGCCTCAGCCACATAGAAGCCCTGGGGCTTCTTTCTCAAGCTCAAAGGCTACCTTCTGCATCAGGCCTTTCTGGGTTTCTCTAGCTTCTAGAGCCTCGCCCTCTAAGGCCATCTTCCATTTACCTATGTGTGCACCTTGGGCTTAGGGGCTCATAAAATGCTCTTTATATATGTATCCCCATGCATGTTTTATTTTATACATTATACATATATAAATAAAAGAAATAGATAAAAAGTTTCTCTCTCTCCTCTATTATAGATGAACATATACTTTGTCTCCCCTATTAGCATGTAAACTCATTAAGAGTCTAAATTGTTTCATTCTTTGTATTTGTATCCCCAGAGCCTGGCCAGGCTCTGCTGCACACTAGGGGATTAATACTTATTTGGCTTCAGACCACTGCCTCCCCCAATCTACCCTCCCTTCTATCACCTATCACCACCCCCCCTCCCTTTTTTAGCCTAGCGGGGCAAGACACATTTCTATGCCCACTCTGAGTGTGTATATTATTCCCTCTTTGATTCAGTTCTGCTGAGAGTAAGGTTCAGGCTTTGCCTACCCTCCTCCCCCACTTCCCCTTCACTGTAAAAGCTAAAGCTCTTTTGCATCTCCATTACATGAGAAAAATGGACCCCATTCAAGCCTTCCCTTCCCCCTTCTCCCAATGTATCTGGTAACTCATAAGAAATAGTAAGTCATGTTTCTAAGAGTACTACTAGGCCCTGGCTGGAGCCCCTGTATCTGATTCCACCAGTTGCTGCTTTCTCTGCTGTACTCGAGTCTTCCGGTGTTCCTTGCTGGGCAATGGCCTCTGTTGTGTTACCACCTCCTGGTTTTCTGCTGATCCATTCAACTGCTTGGACACCTGTTCTCCACAGGGTGAGGGCTTCTGATTCTTTTAGCTCATACAAAGGGCCACTTGAGTTTTTTTCTGAGCCATGACCACTGGCCAGATTATCCAAAAACCTGGTATTAGTTGAGGCCTCTCTTTTGAATTCCTTTGCTTCTGCCTCAGCTGCTAGTCCCTGAACTGAATCTATTTTGGTTGGGGTGAGTAAATTTCCTTCAGCTTCCATCATGCCTCCAGTGGATAATCTGGGTCCACACAAATCACCTTTGGAGCTTCACTGAGCAAGACTGTGTATGCAGGGGCAGCTGGGTGGCTCACTGAATTGAGAACCAGGCCCAGAGTCTGGAGGTCCTGGGTTCCAGTATGAACTCAGATGCTTCTTAGCTGTGTGACCCTGGGCAAGTCACTTGACCCCCATTGCCTAGTCCTTGATGACATAGGTATGGTAGGGAGATGCCATGGGCACTGTATCCCTTAACTCAGGCAAACTGTAAACCAAGGAATTCCTTTGCTCCCTTCTGTCCTTGTGACTCCACCCAAGAACATCTGATAACCACAACAAGAACCAGAGATTACTATTATCCTTGGATCATCCTTTAGGTTGAGACAGACAAAGAGATACACCACCAGACCACACCCTGATAACCTAAAGCCTTGAGGGTCTCAGGCAGACCCTGCACCCCACAGAATACCTAAGTGCTTAGGACTCTAGAGTCATGTCTACACCTTGACATAACCTCTGGTACTCACTGTTGTAAAGGGTATAAAAACCCCTGAACTGAGGCATTCTGTTCCATTCATGCCATCTTGCTGGCCATTAATCCCATCTTACTAATAAATCTTCTTTTTACTTTTATGCTAAATTTCAGAGTCTTGCATTCTTGCAAAAGGTATCCTTCCGGAAGCCAGGGGTTCGCCATTGCACCCCACAACACCCGGTTGTAACCCCATAACATTAGCACTCTCCTGCCTCAGAAAGGATACACAGTACTGATTCTAAGATGGAAGGTGAGGGTTTAAAAAAACCTGTATATGCAGTCAATATCCAGAGAAGACTAAAGAATGCATACTTGTAGTAGACACAATCAACACAGCTGGGAGACTTCCTCCAACAGAATACACAAGGCTGGAGTAATCCAGTTTGGAAAAGAATGGATGAGCAGCAATAGAATAAGAGAGCAGCACATTCAAAGGTTAATGAAAAGGCAGAGCTATTGAAGAGGGAAAGCATGACTCCTCCTCCTCCTCCTCCTCCTCCTCCTCCTCCTCCGGGTCCAGCATGTCTGGGAACTTGAGAAGGTGTCCATTACTCAGAAAATGGTCACAAATGTAGTATCCTCAAGAGAGAGTCAAGTTCTGCAAAGTAACAAAGAAATGGAAGGAATGACCTATGAAGAGCAGCTTGTTAAAAATAGAATGACAGGGGGCAGCTGGGTAGCTCAGTGGATTGAGAGCCAGGCCTAGAGACAGGAGGTCCTGGGTTCAAATCTGAACTCAGACACGTCCCAGCCGTGTGACCCTGGGCAAGTCACTTGACCCCCATTGCCTACCCTTACCACTCTTCTGCCTTGGAGCCAATACACAGTATTGACTCCAAGACACAAGGTAAGAGTTTTAAAAAAAATAAAAATAAAAATAGAATGACACAGGGGAACACAAGTGGGGAGGGTCAAACAGAAACCCAGGAGAGAGAGGGCCTGCATGAATGGAGATGTGAGAGTAAGGAGTGAGGTCCAAGGAGGAGAACTTGGGTCTGGACAGCCCAAGATTCTGCATCACATCTCTTTGGGCTGTAAGCTGGATGAGGTATTAAACCCACCCCTCTTATTTTTTTTAAACCTTCACCTTCCATCTTGGAATCAATACTATTGGAATCAATACTATGTATTGGCTCCAAGGCAGAAGAGAGGTAAGGGCTAAGCAATGGGGGTGAAGTGACTTGCCCAGGGTCACACAGCTGGGAAGTGTCTGAGGTGAGATTTGAACCCAGGACCTCTTGTCTCTAGGCCTGGCTCTCAATCCACTGAGCTACCCAACTGGCCCCAACCCACCCCTCTTATGGGGTAGAGGTAGCACCACAGTTGAGGACTCCAGATAAAGCCAAACTGGAAGCAGAGAAACTCAACAACCACATACACAGTAGAGCCTGGCCTGGTAGTGACCATGAGACCAGGTGATCATCACCTTGCAGAGAATACATGCCAAATGAGGTCAAAGGAGATGACTCAGCAGGAGAAGCACAGTCATCATCAGAAGACAGTAGCTATGAGACCATATTAGAAACACAATGCCATAAGCTTCCTAGGTAAGAGCCAGTCCATGAGTGTATCATGACCATATGTGTTCCTTTGTATCCCTTCATATATACCTCCTAACCATATCCAATCTACCCACTCATAGTGTATGTGTAATAATAAGTCAATGAGCACTTATTAGGCACCCAAGTGCCAGGCTTTGAACTAAGTGCTAGGGATACAAAGAAAGTCAAGTTAGTCCCTGTCCTCAAGGAGCTCATAGTCTAATGGGCTAGGCAACACATAATGCATATATTTAGACTAAATCAAAGATAATCAACAGAGGGGAAAAGCTAGCATTGAGGGGGAAATCAGGAAAAGCTGCCCTTAATTTGGAACTATGCCCAAAGGGCTTTAAAAGATTGCCTGCCTTCTGATCCAGCCATAGCACTGCTGGGTTTATACCCCAAAGAGATCATAAGGAAAAAGACTTATACAAAAATATCATAGCCATGCTCTTTGTGGTGGCAAAAAATTAGAAAACGAAGGGATGCCCTTCGATTGGGGAATGGCTGAACAAATTGTTTGGTGATGGAATACTATTGTGCTGAAAGGAATAATGAACTGGAGGGATTCCACATGAACTGGAACGACCTCCAGGAACTGATGCAGAGTAAAAGTTACAGAACCAGGAGAACATTGTACACAAAGAATGATACATTGTGGCACAATTGAACATAATGGACTTCTCTACTAGCAGCAATGCAATGATCCAGGACAATTCTGAGGGATTTACGAGAAAGAACGATACCCACATTCAGAGGAAGAACTGTGGGAGCAGAAATGCAGAAGAAAAACATAGGATCAATCATGTAGTTCACTAGGGATATGATTGGGGTTTTGATGTTAAAGGATCCCTTTGTAGCAAATATGAATAACATGGAAATAGGTTTTGAACAATGATATACATATAACCCAGTGGAACTGCTTGTCAGCTCCAGGAGGAGAGAGGAAAGAGTAGGAGGGGTAATCATGTATCATGTAACCATGGAAAAATATTCTAAAGAAAAAAAAAAGGAAAAGTTGCCCTTAGTCCCAGTTCTAAGTTCTAAGGCTTAGAAGGTAGCATTTTATCTGGGACTTAAAGGAAGCCAGGAATAAGGAATGATCAACTAGAGGATTTCTATATGAATTGGAAGAACCTCCAGGAACTGATGCAGAGTGAAATGAGCAGATCTAAGAGAACATTCTACACAGAGAGTGGAACATTGTGAAATGATCAAATGTAATGGACTTGGCTACTACAAGACAATCCCAAGGAACTTATGAGAAAGAATGCTGTCCTCATTGAGAGAAGAAACTGTGGGAGTAGAAACACAGAAAGAAAACATATGATTTATCACTTGTTTATATGACTATAGGATTTTGTTTTTGTTTTTTTTCCTCTAAAATATTTTATTTTCAGTGAAGTAGATGTTATTACCCCCCTCCCCTTTTTTTATTTATATATTTTTTATATATTTTTTTAACATTTATTAATATACATTTTTAACATGGTTACCTGATTCATGCTCCTCCTATCCCCTTC
>NC_058136.1:36019509-36075652 GCF_016433145.1 Gracilinanus agilis | reverse complement strand
AAGGGAAGGGAAGGGAAGGGAAAGGGAAGGGAAGGGAAGGGAAGGGAAGGGAAAGGGAAGGGAAGGGAAAGGGAAGGGAAGGGGTCAGGATTGCTTAACTTTAAAAAACAAACAAAATGTAAAACTCACTTTTATGCAATGGGCAGCCATTGGCAACACATTTCTCCCCTCTGAGGAAAAGAAATTATCACCATTATGCACACGAACTAAAAGAAACACACATTCCTTTTAATAACCACTGATTGTGCACCTACTATGTGCCAAGTACTGGGGCTACCAAGACATGAAATGGAACAATCCTTGCCCTCAAGCTTACATTCAACATGCGTGTGTGTGTGGCGCTTCATACATACTTTTGTTTTTCAGTTGGGTCCAACTCTTCCTGACCCCTTTTGGGGTTTTCTTGGCAAAGATCCTGAAGTGGTTTGTATTTTCTTCTCAAACCTACACTGACAGGTTGTAAGCGGGCCCATCGCCAGAGGCTGGGGTATCAGGGAGTGGTCTACTAAAAGGATGATCCCTGCACAGGTGTTGGTCTTCTTGGGAATGGATCTCTGATACAATGGGGGAAACTTCTAAGACTAAAAGGGTACCAGTCTGCTAGTCCCAGGATCCTCAGGTACTTTAAGGTCTATTGTTCAGGCTGAAATGAGTGAGTCTGGGACTTCTCTGGAGTGAGTTCTCACGGACAGGGGCAGAATTGGGGTCTTCAGATTTCAAGTTGACAAGAGAAAATATCCATTCAACCAGCACTGATAAAGAATCTCTTGAGGACAGAGCTCTGTGCTAGACATTGGGAATAATGCAAACTTTATTTTTTTCTTTTTTCTTTTTTTAGATTTAAATATTTTATTTTTTAGAAAAATTTTCCATGGTTACATGATTCATGTTTTTATTTTCCCCTTCACCCCCCCTTCAACCCTCCATAGCCAATGCGCATTTCCACCTGTTTTAACATGTGTCATCAAGACTTATTTCCATATTCTTTTTTTTAAACCCTTAACTTCTGTGTATTGGCTCCTAGGTGGAAGAGTGGTAAGGGTGGGCAATGGGGGTCAAGTGACTTGCCCAGGGTCACACAGCTGGGAAGTGTCTGAGGCCGGGTTTGAACCTAAGACCTCCCTTCTCTAGGCCTGACTCTCAATCCACTGAGCTACCCAGCTGCCCCTTATTTCCATATTATTGATGGTTGCATTAGGTGTGGTCGTTTACTACATCCCTAATCATGTCCACATCAACCCATGTGTTCAAGCAGAACAACGCAAACTTTAGACAAGAAAAAGTTCTTGTCCTTAAGAGGTAGAAGACACAGACGATTGATTCTGATATAGACAGCTCTGGTTTTATGTAAATGAACCATTCCGCAGACCTCCAAGTAAAGCAATTTTTATATAATGAAAATTTGCCCCTATTCTCCAATTTCACTTAGCCTATATAACAAAGTTATACACAAAATGATATCTTTATACAAGTCATAAAACATACTAAAATGCATATTCAATATTATACCATGATAAACAGAATTATGAAAGGAAAGATCAAACTCATGACAAAATATTCCCAGTACTATAAAGTTAACATAACTATACAGTATGTCGCTCTTTTCCTGCCCACTGCATGTAAGCTTTGATCACCAGTGATTGGCTGTGGGACTTCTTTTTTTTTTTTTAAACTCTTGTACTTCGGTGTATTGTCTCATAGGTGGAAGAGTGGTCAGGGTGGGCAATGGGGGTCAAGTGACTTGCCCAGGGTCACACAGCTGGGAAGTGGCTGAGGCCGGGTTTGAACCTAGGACCTCCCGTCTCTAGGCCTGGCTCTCAATCCACTGAGCTACCCAGCTGCCCCCCGTGGGACTTCTTTTTATGAAGCCCTTGAGAAACATTTGGGCAGTGGCTCATGTATCTGACAACAGTAGGGGGCCATATTATCATCCACTAGTCTCTGAGCTTTTTAAAAATTTCAAAGTATTGAGATCCATCCTTTCAATACAAGAAAAAAAAATTCATTCAAATGATAAAATGCTTCCACCAACTGTTTACTGTGAAATTCTTTGGTTTGCCCTTGGGTTCCAAAGCTTTTGTTTCTTCTTCTGCCCTCTTAGCCAGCAGCTCAATCAGCTTGTCATTGGACAGTCCTTCTCTAAGACACTCAAACAGCTCCTCCATACCCTTCTCATCCATCCCCTTCTAGCTCCAGTTTCTTTGTGCTAACTTTGTCATCTCGATACTTGCTTCTTCAAATGTTTCATCTTGGTCAAATCTATGAAAAGTGGAAATGAACTGTGGGCAGACTTTTCCCCAAACTCTCTTCATACGTGTTTCTGTTACATCTTCCCATGTCTATCAGAATTCTTCCTTCAAAATTTAACTTACGTAATGAGAGATTCTGGCTATGTATATTACGTGATAAGTGGAGAGTGGCAAGGTGGCATAGGGGCCAGAGAGTGGGCCTTGGAGTCAGGAAGATCTGGGCTCAAACTCTATCTCTGATACTTACTAAATGATACTCTGATACTTACTAAAATATACTCACTAAACTTTGGGCAAGTCTTTGAAATTTTCTGTGCCCCAAAGCATCTCTCTGAGATTATAAATTGTTTATCTGCACCCAGCAGAGGGGAGGGAATGTCCACAGTGGGAAGCCTCTACACTAGTGATATCATAGATCTTGAAAGGACTGAAAATATGTATTCGTATGTGTGTATGCATTAGCATCGTGAGGAGAAAAAAGTGCCTAAGTGGGGAGTTTAGAGGGCTAGGAGAGGTGGCACAAGACAATTATTGAAGGTTGCTTGGAGAAAATGGATTTTGAATTGTTGCATAAAATGACAGAATTTAGAAGAAGGGACCTTAAAGGTCATCTATTCCAACCCATCATTCTATAGTTGAGGAAACTAAGGCCCAAAGTGGCTTCTTTTAGAGTTAATTCTTATTCGCCACTATCTCAAGTGTAAGAAATAAAATGGATATAAAAGGATAGATTTAACAATATTATGGTTTTAAAAGATTTATTAATATCCATTAGAAAAATGAAGCCATGTGCCATATTAAGAGTTAGTTTGAAAGGCCCACCATACCTCCACCACTATATTGCTTCAGCTGGAAAAAGAGAGTGTGCCCTTCTAGGCACTTCCTTTTTATTCTTCTCTCTATGTTATTACACTTCCTGTCTATGTGATTACACAAGAGGAATCATGGGAAATGTAGTTTGAAAGAGCCCTAAATGTCCACAGGAAGTTTAGATCAGGGACTTCAAAATTAGTTCAAGGACCCACAATTTCCAATATCACACAAGGAAAAAACAGACTTTCTTTGGGGTCTAAACATCTTATCCATGATCATGGACATACTGGACTCGGAATGACTTCTTCTCCATATGTAGATCAACTATGCTGCTCCAGAACACATACATATGCAGAGAAAAAGACATTTTGTACTTTTCTCATACATACATATGCATAAGCTTATGAGAACTATATCTTCAACTTCTTTAATAATAATAATAATAGTTAGCGTATATAGAGAACTTTAAAGTTTCCGAAGCCCTTTACATGTTATATCATTTGATCCTCACAAAAGAGGTAGGTGCTATTATTATCTCCATTTGCAGATGAGGAAACTGAGGTTAAGAGGGATTAAGTGACTTGCTCAGAGTCACATGACTAGAAAGTATCACCTGAAGTCAGGTCTTCCTAATTCCAAGTGCAGCGCTCTATCCATTTAGGAGCTCTCATGCTGGTACTGAACACTGTTGTGCCCAAGGGTTTCAGTCTCCTAGTGGATCAGTCAAAATCAACTGTGCATTCTCCTCCCTAACAGTCCTGTTGCCTAGAGCATTTCTAATGCGGGCCCAGAAGAGGGGTCTCTCCTGGAAATTCTCAGGCCAGGTGATAAATGTCTGCTTCTTCACGAGTTTCCGGAGTCGATGGTAGCTGGACAGTCGGTAGTTGGGGATCTCCTCCAAGAAAATCAAGATGATCACATCCTGGTAGTCATAGAACATCCGGAGGCTAGCCAGCTGCACTTCAAGCCGGCACCACTCACTTCGGAGATAGTCATTACTGACAATACAGAGAGTCTTTCGGCTGGTGTTAATGGCATTCTGGATATTTTCAAAGATGTCTACCCCAAGTTCAAAGTCCCGATGGTGCAGGCAGAGCTTAAAAGTGGGCTGGCCAACTTCTTCTAGAGCTGGTACAAGCTCCTTATAAACCCATTCTTCATCAGCAGCATTGAAGGAGACAAAAGCATCATAGACGAACTCCCTTTCTGTCCGATGCCACTTGGCCAAGTATAAGGACTTAAACATATAGATTCCATATCGCATAGATGAGATCATCTTGGTACCAAACCAAGAAAAGACCATGGTTGCCAACACCAGGCTGAAGGAGCAGAAGAAGCAAATTTTACCTGTGTCAAAATTACATATGGAAGTATCAAAACCCACTAGTAGGCTCTGTGTATTTGGCTGCTGACAATGGAAGCTCCTCAAGTAGGGGATATGGACGGTTGGTGTGCTGATGGACCAGTTCTTGAACCACTCATTATCACAGATACACTCAAGCTTGTTCTCATAGACATCAAAATACATCAGAGACTTCAGGTTCTGCAAGAGGTTTTGATTAATGATTTTGAGGTTATTGAACCTCAAGGAAAAGATCTGAAGGCTTTCCAAACCAAAGAACATTTCAGGAGCTAATGAGTCCAAGTTGTTGTTCTCTAGTTGCAATAATTTCAATCGTTTCAATTTTTGGAACAAGGAAGTATTTAAATAGAGACCCCGATTGCCAGCTTTTGTCCCTGAGATATCCAGTCTGGTGAGATTAGGCAGTTGGTCCAACTGGAGGTGGTCCAGAAATACCTTAGAATTCTTTCCCAGTAGTAGTTCCTGCAAATTCCCCAATCCTTGGAAGAAGTTGATTGGAACAACCTGAATTCCATTTATTTGTCCTTCTAAGTTGAGGCGTTTGAGAGACTGGAGATCCTTAAAAGGAGGAGGCTGGAGGCTCTTGAGAGTTTCATATGTTATTTTGTTAAAACTGAGGTCTAAAACCTCTAGTCCTTCCAGTCCCAGGAACATACCAGGATGAAAATCAGACAGTATGTTGTATGCCAGGTCAAGTTTGTATAGTTTTGTGAGGCCAGAAAAAGCACTTTTCTCTATGGTGGCCAAACGGTTCTGGGAGAGAGTCAGAACTTGAAGATTCTTCAGAAATAAAAAAGTGTTCTTTTTCAGAGTTCGGATATTGTTCTCCCGAAGGTTTAGATTCTCAAGACTCAAAAACTGACTA
This sequence comes from Gracilinanus agilis, assembly GCF_016433145.1. NCBI lineage: Eukaryota > Metazoa > Chordata > Mammalia > Didelphimorphia > Didelphidae > Gracilinanus > Gracilinanus agilis. The sequence continues at coordinate 36,070,362 of NC_058136.1, read as the reverse complement.
AAGGCGTAGTGATCAATTGCCACTATCCAGCAGCCGGCCAAGTCGAGTTCCTTCAGCTCGTGTAACCTATAGAAGGACAGGTTGTTGAGTTCTGTGATGGGATTTCTGGAAAGAGAGAGAGACCGAAGGCGTTGAAGGGGAGCAAATGCAAAATCTGGAAAGGTTTTAAGCCTATTTCTACTCAAGTCTAACACTGTCAAATTCTGGAGGGAATTCCAAGTCATATTGCTGACCAGGGACAGCATGCAACTGTTCAGATCCAGCCGTTCAAGGCTGGGCATGTCGCTGAACTCACTGTTACTGAGACGGACCAAATCTTTATTGTGGCTCAGGTCAAGAGACAAAAGCATAGTACAGTTGGCAAGGTGCTTGATGTCCTCTGAATCAATTCCATTTTTCTGAAAAAACAAAGTCTCTATCTTGGGCAAGTTCTGGAGGAGGTGACACACTGCACTCAGATTCACCTGCTTTGTGTTAGGCAATGGAGTGATACCACTGAGGTCCAGCTCCATCAGATTCTGGAGATATTTGGCATCAAGCTTTTCCACTTTCAAACATGTCTGGCTCAGATTCAATCTCTTCACCTGTGGTAGAGTTTCCAGATACACATTCTGGATAGCATTCTGGGAGACATCCAGGGTGGTCAGGTTAGGAAGTGATAGGACAGAGAAATCCAAGTCTACCAACTTGTTCTTCATCAAGATCAGCTTGGTAAGGGAAACCAAGGTTGTTGGATTACAGTCGAGGAAAGCAATAGTGTTGTAGGCGAGATCAAGAACTTCCAAGTGTGGGAGATGCTGGACAGCTGCCAGAACATTGGAAAAAGTGGTTATTGCATTACGAGACAAGCTTAAGTACTGTAAGTTGACGAGTGGGACAAAGGCATTTTCATGGATCCAGGAGATTTGATTGTGGCTCAGGAGCAAAGTTTTCAAACTGGATAGGCCCTCAAAAGAAGAACTGATGTTCTGAAGCTTATTTTCCACCAGGTTCAAAAGGGTCAAGTTTTTAAGCCCCTGAAAGGCCTCTGGACCAAGGTCCCAGATAAAGTTCCACTCTAACCGAAGATCCACAAGATTAGACAAATTAATAAAGCTTCTAGAGGGCACAGTTTGGATCTGGTTGTGTGTAAGGTTGAGGTGAGTGACATATTCAGGGAGATCACGAATGCCTTCCTTCAAGTTGGTGATGTTCTTCCGGACACAGAGCACATGATGAATGTCGAACTTATATTGGGTGCAGTGACGGAATCCATACATCTCTACGAGTGACAGCAGAGAAAACTCAAGTAATATGAGCCAGAGCCATTTCAGCAGCACACTTCTGTCTTTGGGGCCCATCTCGTTGACTGTGGGCACAAGAGACTCAGCAAGAAAAGGTCACTTCGCATGTATTGTGCTTCAGGCTTCACCCCAGCTTTGATTTCTCTGCAAAAAGAAGAGAAGTGCTGGTGAGTATTTCCCCCTTCTAATAAACAGTGGTGGTACCATTCCCCAATTGACAAATGGTCAAAGGACATGAATAGGCAGTTCTCATATGAAGAAATCAAAACTATCAATAAGCACATGAAATAGTATCCTAAATCCTTCCTGATTAGAGAAATTCAAATTAAAACAACTCTGAGGTACCACCTCATACCTAGCAGACTGGCCAATATGGCGGCAAAGGAAAGCAATAAAAGTTGGAGGGGGTGTGGCAAAATTGGGACACTAATGCATTGCTGGTAGAGTTGTAAATTGGTCCAACCATTCTGGAGGGCAATTTGGAACTATGTGCAAAGGGCTTTAAAAGACTGCCTGCCCTTTGATCCAGCCACACCACTGCTGGGTTTGTACCCCAAAGAGATAATAAAGAAAATGACTTGTACAAAAATATTTATAGCTGCGCTCTTCATGGTGGCAAAAAACTGGAAAATGAGGGGATGCTCTTCGATTGGGCGAACAAAATTGGCTGAACAAATTGTGGCATATGATGGTAATGGCATACTATTGTGCTCAAAGGAACAAAGAACTAGAGGAATTCCATGTGAACTGGAACAACCTTCAGGAATTGATGCAGAGAGAAAGGAGCAGAACCAGGAGAACTATTGTACACAGAGATGGATACACTGTGGCACAATAGAATGTAATGGACTTCTCTACTAGCAGCAATGCAATGACCCAGGACAATCCAGAGGAACTTAGGAGAAAGAATGCTATCCACATCCAGAGAAAGAACTGTGGGAGCAGAAATGCAGAAGAAAAACATATGATCAATCATGTGGTTCAATGGGGATATGATTGGAGTTTTGGCATTAAAAGATCGCTCTACTGTAAATATGAATGACATGGAAATAAGTTTTGGACAATAATATACATATAACCCAGTGGAATTGCTTGTCAGCTCCAGGAGGGGGGAGGGAAGAGAGGTAGGAAAAATCAAGAATCATGTAACCATGGAAAAATATTCTAAATAAATATATTTGAGAAATAAAAAAAAAATAAAATAAACAGTGGTGGCTTTCAATTCTTCCTTCTATTCCTAACACATTTCTAACATAATCTCTGTGGATTACTACCTCAGTGACCATTTTATTTTTTCCTGGATTCAGGATTGGTCCTGAGTAGGCAGTTAGCTTCTATGTAATGACTCCAGGGCAGATAACCTGCTCTTTCCCACTGTCTGTGTTAAAGTCTGAAATGCTACCACTGGAGGTTTGTTTCTGAGTCCTGAAGCTTTGATCCTGCAGCACATGATAGGGAAAGAACACTCAGCTAGGGAGCAAGTTTGGGTCCTAGTTCTGATTCTGCCACTAATTAGCTAGGTAACATTAGCTATATCACTCTCTGAGTATTACACTAAGAACCTGCCAAGATATATATTTCTGTTACATGAAAATATGATGGCTTGTTTTGAATCTAAGATTCGATAAACCTTGTAAAAGGGGAATGAGCCTCATTAGAAATTTAGGGGGTCAGCTAGGTGGCTCAGTGAATTGATAGTCAGGCCCAGAGATGGGAGGTCCTGGATTTAAATCTGACCTCAGACACTTCCCAGCTGTGTGACCCTGGGCAAGTCACTTAACCCCCACTGCCTAGCCGTGACCACTCTTCTGCCTTAAAACCAATACACAATATTGATTCTAAGACAGAAGGTAAGGGTTTACAAAAAAAAGAAATTTAGAACTCAGTATGAATGGGTTACTCGGAGAATCATGAGTTTTCAGGGTTAGAAGGGATCTCAGAAGCCATCCAAGGTAATGTATACTTGACCATGTACCCCTTCCTTCTATAATCTCTTCAGTAAGTGACAATTAAGCACTTAGATGAAGACTTCCAGGATGGAGGAACCCATTATCTTCCAAGCCAATCCTGCAAATTAAAAACCTCTTTAAAAAGAAAATTCAACCAAAAGTATTGCAAGAATACTTTCTACGGCCTAAAACCCTTTCTAGAATTTTCCCCTTATGAAAATAAGTTGAACAAAAGGTAAAGCCTTTCTCAGGTAACTGAATTAAGGATAAGGAAACTAAACCTCTCCCTCTGTCTCTGTCTCTCTGTCTGTCTTTGTTTCTGTCTCTCTGTCTGTCTCTTTCTCTTTCTCTGTCTGTCTCTGTCTCTCTGTCTCTCTCTTTCTCTCTCTATCTCTGTCTGTCTTCTGTCTCTATCTGTCTGTCTCTGTCTCTGTCTCTCTGTCTCTGTTTCTGTCTCTCTGTCTCTATCTGTCTGTCTCTCTCTTTGTCTGTCTGTCTGTCTGTCTCTCTCTCTCTCACACACACACACACACACACACACACACACACACACACACACGAAGTGAATTTACTTGTCTTACTGACCCAAAGGTAGTATCTGATTTTGTATACATAGTTAAGATATGGATCACTGGGAGGAAACCCTTTTCAGACCTCGAGGGGAATGGTCCCAGGAAGAAATTAAATAGTGACTATTCTGGAATGTTGATCCCAAGCTGTATTTTCACACTATGATCTTTTTCTGTTCAGGTATCCTGACTCTAGGCCCAGCACTCTATCCACTCTGCCACATAGTGGCAGCTCTATATAGAGCTGATATATAATAACTCTATAGTGTTGCCTTCCCTTAGAGAATATGAGTCCCTTGTAGGCAGTGGGTAAAAACAGCAAGAGTTCTGCAGTGGGGTCTAGATCAGTAAACAGATGGTATCTCAGTGGCGCAGGCTGGATGAAATCATACTTCAAGCTAGACTGTAGTTTCACCCATAAATGTCAAGGAATCAGCATTTGGTTGCTCATCTCTGAGGGCACAAGCCTTTTAATGCCTTGGGCACCCCGAGGCTTGGGATTGCTACTGGATTTGTTCAATATTGTAAATGGAAATGGGTCCCCTTTTGTGAAGGCCCCGTAGTGCATCTAATTCTGGGAAGCTTGAGATGTCTTTTTTTTAATCCCTTACCTTCTGTCTTGAAATGGTTCCAAGGCAGAAGAGTGGTAAGGGCTAGGCAACGGGGGTCAAGTGACTTGCCCAAGGTCACACAGCTAGGAAGTGACTGGGGCTAGATTTGAACCCAGGACCTCCTGTCTTTAGGCCTGGCTCTCAATCCACTGAGCCGCCTAGCTGCCTGATGGATTTACTCCAATGCAATCAAACAGTTACTTTCCATCTTAGCCTCTGATTGCATTTCCTCAGTTCCTCCTTCCTCAATATGCTATGAGTCAATACTGCTTGCCCTTATTTCCTGAGCTCGGGCCCAGGCTGCTTCTCCTCCTTCAGTGGACAAAGAAGAGTAGGACTGGCCCACAACAAACCAGGCTATCTGAATCAAATGATCAATGCTTCAAAATTCTTTGAATGCTGGGAGGAGAGGGACGGGGGAGTTGTCCAGCCTAGAGAAACTCCTTCTCTTGTGAGTTACTGTCTGAGTTGTTTCTGACTCAGAAATAAAAAAGACCATATGTGTGCATAGATCAGGGCTGCAAGGTCATCTGTTCTAACTTCTTCATTTTACAGAGGAGGAAATTGAAGCCCAGAGTGGGGAAGTGACTTGTCTAAGGTCACATATTTGTAATGGAGGCCTGGTCAATAGGGTCCTACTCCTTCAGGAATGGACAATCACCTCTGCCTCTATGAATGCTAGGGTACCGGTTTAAGCTTGAGCCTATTCTCTTCAAGGATAGCAACAAAGACAGGATAGTATGGCCTGGCCTGGGGAAAGGGTTTTGTATTTTTGTTCTTGCTGTATTTTTAAAAATTAAATATCCCTTTCTAAGAACTAGTTAATATTGTTTAAATTGAGAGTGGAGTGCTAATTCCTGGTAGAGATGAGGCGATATTAGCTGGCACTAAGTGACTAGTATTGGGAGGAATACATATAAGAATAGGGGCTCCAACTAATAAATAGCATCAGAAGTTGCTAAGTGGATAAGCCTCTGAAGCAGCATTGGCAAACATTTTCAAGTCTGTGTGCCCAAATTGCAACTTCAAGCTGCCTGTGAGCCCCACCACATCACCCTAAAGAGCAGAGGGAGAAAGTGCTCTGTTTGGGTGGTTGGACAGAGGGAGAGGGCATGCAAAAAATGTCTTTGGGATCTGGGAAGAGGGGGAACAGAGCAGTTCCTCCTGCTGGCCCAGCATGCATGCCAATACTTCACCAATGCTGCCCTTGGGGTATTCCAAGGAGCCTGTGGGGAAGATGTAGGGGGGCCTAGCTCTGGCTATCACACTTGCTGGTGCATATGTGACTGGGGAGAATAAGTCCAAAGCCTTGCTACACAAATATATAGCAGAATCTAGGATTCCACCCTAGAAGGGGGTGTGATATACTGGGAGAGACTTCTAGAGACAAGAAGAATCACTCAGCTTGGGCTTGGCCTTTCCTCAGGGAGGAACTCTCATGTGATGGGGTCAAGCCTGAGGCTGTCACCTTTAAGCTAAGTAAACTGGGGTTCATTAAATCTTTCTAGGCTACAAGTTTGGGGGGCTTCTAGATTCCCCATCGACACTACAAAAATGAAAAGAAGACTTCAATGTAAAAATGAAAAAAGGATCTGAAGATGCAGGGGGGAAACCTTGCCATATTAAGAGAATGGGAGCTAGAAGAAGGTCACAGAGAGAACAAAGGGAAGGAGGGCCAATGAATCCTAGGAGCTAAGAAACAAAAAAAATGGGGAACAAGATAGTTGCCAGACACTTTGAGGAGGAAGTACCTGCTTGTCCTCCAAGGAACCAGAAGAGGGAAAGTATGGTAAAAGGCATTTAAATATGCAACATTACATTCCCATAATTCCTCATCTCTCTACCAAGAAAAGAGAAATGTGTTACTTCTTTGCTGTTCTTTTACCTAGATCTTCAAAAGCATCTAATAAAGTTTCTCATGTTGTTTCTGTAGGAAAAGTAGAGAGAGATGAGCTAGACGATAATACAATTAAGTGGTTTTGGAGATGGTTAAATTGAATGGCTCCAGGGATCTGGGCTTAACCTGTGCTGTTTGATGTTCTTTAGGGACTTTAATAAAGGCATGCTTATCTAATTTGAAGGTGAGACAGAGCCTGGAGTAATGGCGAACCCATAATCAGGGTGCAAATAGATCTTGACAGGCTAGGACAATGGTCTAAATCTAGTAATATGAAATCTGATTAGAAAAAAGTGTCAACTCTTAGACTGAAAAATCAACCTCACAAACTGACACAGGAAAGGCTTGGCTAGATAGACAGCAATTCATCTAAAAAAAAGTTAAGTTTTAGCAGTATGAAATCTTAATGTGAATCTGTGGTATGACATGGTGATGAAGAAAACTAGTGGTAAAATCTTAGGCTAGATTGAGGGGCAGAGTTTCCCAAATGAGGAGTGTTTTAAGAGTCTTGGCAGACCATAACCTAAAGGTTCACTGATTTCCAACCGGAAGGACTTTATCTACCCTGACTTCCCCATTTTATGGGTTCTTAACTTTTTGGTGGTGTAAAGGACCTATTTGCTAGCCTTTTAAAGCCTATGGAGGGAAATAAATAAAATTAAAAAAGCCTATGGAGGGGGCAGCTGGGTGGCTCAGTGGATTGAGAGCCAGGCCTAGAAATGGGAGGTCCTAGGTTCAAATCTAGTCTCAGACACTTCCCAGTTGTGTGACCCTGGGCAAGTCACATAACCCCCATTGCCTAGCCTGTGTCAACGTGGAATCTAGAGACCCCAAACTTGTGGCCTAGTGAGATCTGAAGAACTCCAAGTTTTGGGAATAGCTTGTAGGTTGGAGACCACAAATCTTGTGCTTGTTCCCTGTTCCCATGATGGACCCTAGGGTAAAATCTAAGTGACTCTTTAGGGCAGTAGGCAGCACATCAGTCTCCTAAGCTGAAGGTCCTGAGTTCAATCTGGAAAGGGGGATGTGGTACAATGAGAGAACCTTCTAAGGCAAAAGAATCACTTAGCTTTTACCCTGGGGTCCATTATTGAGTCTGCAACTGCTAGCCTGAGATTCCCTTCAGGGTGGATTCTCACAGGAATAGGGAACAAGCACAAGCCTTGGGGTCTCCAAACTACAAGCTATTCCTAAAACTTGGGGTTCATCAGATCTCACTAGGCCACAAGTTTGGGGTCTCTAGATTCCACGTTGACACCCTTACTGCTCTTCTGCCTTGGAACCAATAACCAGTATTGATTCTAAGATGGAAGGTGAGGGGTTAAAAATAAAAGAAAATAAAGCCTATGGACCTCTTCCCAGAATAATGGTTTGGTTTGGTTTTCTTAAAAGATTCATAACTGAAGGAAATGTTGAATTTTCATTTGCACTTACTCAAAAGAACATGGAATTTTTTCCCCATTCCAAGTCACAGATTTCTCCAAATTCCCCCATAGATTCTCAGTTTAAGAATGCATATCGTAGACCGGAAGCTGGAATGCAGTCTCCTTGCTGCCACAAACCCTCCTCCCCTTCTTAGAATCTGTGATCTCTTTCAAGACTTAGTTCAGGTCCCATCCTCTTTTAGAAGCACATTTTAGAAGAAGCGGTTGATCTTATACCAAGTTTAATGGTTAAAAAAAATCCATCTCTCTGGCCATTTTGGTAAGGCCAATAAGGAGAAGTGAAAGCAGTAGTGCCAGGACAGTTACTGTAACGCAATAATGAGGAAGTGGTCTTTTGGGTCCACAGGAAACTAGACAAAAACAACTAGTTTAGGCAAGATGCCATTATTTTGCAATTTCAATCACTCAGGAACTAGTTATTAGCACATACTTCTCCCTTCTAAGCTACTGCCCCTGGGTCTAATAGCTGCAGGAAGAAGGCTTCCCACTAAGGAAGATTCCCATTGATCATGGGATTTGGCAGAAAGGAGCTAAAATTCCAAGCAGATTACCTCTTCCTCTCCTTGAATACTTGTGTCTTTTTGCCCTATGGCTCCATCCAACATGGGCTTATAGAGACTTGAGAAAGGGAGGAAAGATCATTGTAATCAAATACCTGAAGGATGCCTTTATAGGAAAGGGATTGGACTTGTCCTGCTTGACCTCAGAAAATAGGACTATGAATAATGAGGACAAATTGCAGAGATGACTTCTGCTTCATGTGAGGGGATGGGAGTGGGAATGGAAAGATGTCTGAAGACAATAAGTAAATAGCAGCCTATTACTGATGATGACTTGCATATATGAAGTAAGAGAAAAGACATCAGGGGCACATGTGACCAGAAAAAGGAGAGGAGGAGGACTAATCATAAAGCAAGAACAAGGGCTGACAGATGTCAAGTCTGAGTGCCCACAGAAGATAAAAGAGCCCAAAGGTTGTGGCTCTTCTACAGAGGATTTATGGGAGGACAAGAAGAAGTGCACAAGATAAGATGATGAGTGGTTGGGACCTTCAATGGGGGAGGGAGTCTCCACAGCAGCGATACCATCCCAAAGTGGAATGGGCTGCTTCGGAGCTAGTTTCTCATAGTGAATATGTTTAAGAGAAGAGTATATGACCTCCAGTAAAATCGCAGTTGAAGTACTAGTTAGACTGTATGACCTGTGAGGTCCCTTCCAACTCTGAGCTTTAGTAATCTATCTGCTGACCCCTTGGAGACTCCCTAAGCTCTCTCTAATCTACTGAATGAAATCCTGGTAGCCTGACTTTGGTAAGTATTTAGAGAACAAGAGAGCCAGGAGGGGCTTCAAAACACCATCTTGTCCAGTCCTTTGCCTCCAAGCTGATCAATCTCTTAACCATGAGAATATTATGGAAAAAAAATCTCCAAAGAAGGAGAGTCCATAGTTCTTGTCAGTATCTTATCTGATTATCTGGAGACCCTGATCATCTTCCATCCTAAAGATACTGTACTAGTTCCCCTGAGTACCTCCCCTCCTTCTAGTCAGCCCGGTAAGTTTAGAAGTAGCCAGTATAAAGTGGCAATGGGGCAGAGTGCTGGCCCACGAGTCAGGAAGACCCCTCTTCATGAGTTCAAATGTGGCCTTGGACACTTATTAGTCATGTGACCCTGGGCAAGTCATTTAACTTTGCTTGCATTAGTTCTTCATCTATAACATGAGCTGGAAAAGGAAATGGCAAGCCATTCCAGTATCTTTGTGACTCCAAATAAGTTCGGGAAGAGTCAGACATGACTGAAAAACTTCTGAACAAAAAACCAAACAAACCATAAAGTAGCAGAAAGGAAGATTGCAAGTGGGAGGAGCATCATTTACAAATTGTGTCATCTAGTAGCCAAAAAATCATTTCTTTAGACTACATACTGAATCTGGAAAGCCATCTAGGCCTTGCTGTCAAGGCCCTTTGGTCCAGTGATCTGTAAATCTCAGACAAGTTCCAGACATCAGCAGTAAGACTGACAGAATGCCAAATGGTGCTTTTAACTTGGAAATGATTTGGATATGTTCATGAATTAACCCCAAGGTGGTACAGATAAGAGTTAGTCTGTTCACCTAAAACCCCAATAAAAAAGGGATCCCTTCCCCCTGCCTCCTGCCCCCAGGCCTCTGCCATTTCCATCTGGGTCCATGGTGCTGAGTGTTCCCAACTGAGTCCATGATTAAGAAAATAATGCTTGGTGCCTCTTCCCTTCCCCAACTTCTTCCTCAGACTGTCTGACTTCCTCTGCAACTTTAGAACTGTCCCCACACTGTCTGCCTTGGTTCCTCTTTTTGCCACTTGATTCTTTTTTTTCCTATACTTCTATATTTTTTGTACCTGTTCACCGCCTAGACCCTTTTTGCCTTATCGAAGTATGACTGCAGTCTTATTCCTGCTGCTTAGGTGCCCTTTCCCTGAGAGTACCCCCGAGAACCAGGCGTGCCTGCCTCATATCGTAATTTTCTAAATTAGTGATCAATTCCAGTGGATTGTGGGCTTGGGCACTTATTTGTTGTAAGATTCTGAGAGCAAGTCATTTAACCTCTGTCCATCTCAGTGTCCTCAACTATAAAATGGAGACAATAATAGCACCTTCCTCCCCGGGATCATACAAGGATCAAATGAGATAATACTTGTAGAGCACTCAGCATAGTGCCTGGCACATAGGTGGTGCTTAATAAATGCCCCCCCCCACCTTCTTGCTATTTATTTCTGCTTGATAATTCTGAGGGAATGGAAAAAATTGGCTGACATCCTTCCAACAGTTCTCCAGAGAGCAAGAATTGAGAGCCAGGGGGAAAGATGGTCCGAAGAAATGACAAAGCTGGAAACTGGAGGACAATAGAGATGACCCAGAAGAGAAGTATTCAAGTGGTTCTAAAGAGGTGATAAACTACAGTGAGGGTCAGGAATGATAAGGCCAGCCTCGGATGTCTATATACCAAAGTCCAGAGTAAGGGTCATTCCTAAAGAGAATTCAGATTGTTAGCAAAAGGCACGAAGAGACTGGGCACCTTACCTAAGGTCACATGGCTAGTAGTAGCAGTACTGAAGAAAGTCCCCAGACACCTCCTGAGGTTCCTCCTTCACTATTCTGTATACTACATTGTGCTGATAAAAATAAAGTAGATCTGGCCAGGTTTATCAATATTTGAGTCTTAGAATAGAGAAACAGGAAACTTCCCAGGCACAAATGCTAAATGGTAACGAATTAAAGCAAGAAATACTTGTGCCATGTTGCTCTTTGATAAGCAGTAGGGTTACATAGCTGATTCTGTACAGCAATTACAACATTAACTTCTTGAGCTTTGCCTTAAGCATATGAGGTGTGTTGTCTAGAGAGCAAAGTTTGAGGCATGAAGAAGGGGCAGAAAGGTGGAAGAAAAGGTAGGTCATTTCTGAGCCATGCAAATGACAAAGCACTCACCATAGGACAGCACTACCGGCAGCATATTTTCTCTAATGAGGAAAAATCTTTTGGACTCTCTAGCCTTTATGAAATGCCACTTGAAAAAAATGATCCCTTGGAGAGTAGTTAAAGAGGGTTGGGGGTAGGAGACTTTGGTTCCTGCCTTCAATCCACCACCCAAGGCTGTGATACATTCAAAGATCAAGGCCAACTACTTACTTGTAAGGCATTTGAGGATCATATTCTTGGTGCTCTTCTTTCTGGGGCTGGTTATTCCTTCACAATAAGGGAGCTCTTCCTTGAGAAGCTTAGTCAGCTCTTTGGACCTCAAGGGCACATGAGTAGGGACAAGGAACCAAAAGAAAGGAGGTCCTCCTTTATCACTCCCAGCTTGCCTTTTGTGGGAAATGATGAAATTATCCTTGGTCACACTGTAAAGGACTGGGCTTTTTTGGTAAATCATTTTTGGCCTTCTGGCTTGAGATCCTGAAATGAGCACAGCTCAACCCAGAGTATTCCAAAATAATCAGTGAGTGTGTCAATCGTATCCCTGCTCTTTCCTCCAAGATCTTGCCCCTTAAACCTTCCCCCTTGTCATTTTTCATTTCTGTATACATTGGCTCCTTCTCTATGGCCTACTGACATAAACATGTCCATATCTCCCAAGTCTTAAAGGAACAAACTTTCACTTGACCTTGCTATCCCCTCAAGTTATCGTCCTATATATCTCACCTCTCATTCATTGCCAAATTCTTAGAAAAACCTTTTTTAGAAAGTGGCTCTATTTCCTCACATCCTACTCTCCTCTCAACCTCTTATAATCTGGCTTTTGACTCCAATGCTCGACTGAAAGTGTTCTAAAGTTACTGACAATCACTTAATTGATAAACTGAAGGGCAATTTTTTTTGGTCTGTGTCTTTCTTGATCTCTCTGTGATTCTTGATCTCTCTTGATTCACTGTTTTGACCACTTATTCCCTCTAGTTTACTCTCTTTCCTTGGTTTTCCTGACACTTCTCTCTTAGTTCTTGCCTGTCCGATTACACCATCTCAGTCACCTTTCTTGGACTCATGCAAGTTCCATATTTCGCCTCCTATCCATGGATTTACCCCAAGTTCTGTTTTAGTTCCTCTACTCTCACTGGGTCTTATCAGCTTTCATGAATTTAATGACCATCACGATGCAGATAATTTCCAATCTACGTATCCAGCTCTATTCTCTCCCCAGGGCTCCAGTTGGGTATCTATTATTTATCTCACCTGGATGATTCACAGACACCATGTGCGACTCAACATCCTTAAAACCAGAACTCCTGGGACAGCTGAGTAGCTCAGTGGATTGAGAGTCAGGCCTAGAGACGGTCCTAGGTTCAAATCCGGCCTCAGACACTTCCCAGCTGTGTGACCCTGGGAAAGTCACTTGACCCCCCACTGCCCACCCTTACCACTCTTCCGCCTAGAAGACAATACATAGAAGTTAAGGGTTTAAAAAAAACAACCAGAACTCCTTTTTCCCCTGGAAAAAAAGTCTTGTTTCCTTATTTTTGTGAAAGGCGTCACCACCCTTCTGGTCATCCAGGCTTTTAATCTGGGAGTCACTGGCAAATCTTCACTCTCCTTCACATTCTGTATCCAATCGAGTACCAAGTCTTGTTAACCCTACCTCCCCAACATCTATCTCTTCCCTTTTCTCCACTCACATGGTTACCACTAGTTTAAGCCCTCATCTCTTTCTGCTGGGACTGTGATTACCTTTTTTCTGTTTTTTTTCTGCCTCCAGTCTAGCTATCCTCCACAGTTGCCAATGTGATTTTCTTACATCATGACTTCCTACTGCCTCTAGTATAAAATATGAACTTCTCCATGTGGCATTTGAAGACCATCACAATCGCTCCAGCCTATTTTTCCAGGCTGATTATGTATCAGTCCCCCTCATCCACTCTATCTTCTAGTCAAATGGAGCTCCTTAGTGTTTCGTGAACATGACATTCCATTTCCCACCACCAAGCCTTTATATAGGCCATGTCCCACGGTTAGTATGTTCTTCCTTTTCACGTTTGCCTCTTGTAGTCTTCTAGTCACCCCCTTTAAGGTTCAGTCAGAGTCTTTCCCCACATCTTCCCTGTGGCTAATGCCCCCTTCCCATAACTTGGCTTTTATTTTTTATTTACATGTTGTACATGTTCTTTCTCTCTCCTCCCCACCAGCCACCCTGTCACTTGTCCACCAGCACCAATTCATTGGGACATAGAGTGGAATGTAAGGTCCTTGAAGTCAGGGACTGTTTCACTTTAATATTTGTATTCTGAGCACCTCACAGTATGGAGCATGCAGGGGGTGCTTAAGAAATGTTGGTTGGGTTGGGAGAGCCCAGGCTGGCTCAGAAGCAACCTTCGTAGGATCATAGAGCTGGAAAAGCCTTGAGAGGTTATCTTTAGTCTCACTCTGTATTTTACAGCTGAGCATACTGAGGTACAGAGATGAGTGACCTGCTTGAAGTCAGATAGAGAGTAAACAACAGAGACAGAATCTGAACTCAGGTTCTCTGACTCCAAATCCAGCTGTCTTTCCACAATGCCATGCCATGCTTGCCCAATAGACCATTCACAAATCAACCTGAGACCTAGGTTGCTGATATAGAAATGATGGGAATCTTGGGAGCAAATGACCACTATGTCTTCTTTTTTTTTTTTTTTTTTTTTTTTTTTTTTAANACCCTTGTACTTCGGTGTATTGTCTCATAGGTGGAAGAGTGGTAAGGGTGGGCAATGGGGGTCAAGTGACTTGCCCAGGGTCACACAGCTGGGAAGTGGCTGAGGCCAGATTTGAACCTAGGACCTCCTGTCTCTAGGCCTGACTCTCACTCCACTGAGCTACCCAGCTGCCCCACCACTATGTCTTAAAAGTCAGGGTAGAAGAGAAGCAGACTAGTCGGACATGTCCCTTAGACATGGGGAGAGTGGAAGGGTGTGCTTGGATACAGTGGTCTACAATTCTGTGGGGATACGTCAACCCAAAAGAAATAGAAAGCTGCCAAGAACAAAATTTTACTGATGGATAACTCTCATATTAGGAATCTTATATTTCAATATAGTATAGATTTAGAATGAGAGGACTTGAGCTCAAATTCTGACTCTACTCATTATTACCTTTGTGATCTTGGATTCCTTTAGTAGAATATCAAATCCCCAAGGGAAGGGACTGGCTCACACTTCTATTTGTATCCTCAGAATTTAGCATACTGCCTGGCAAATAGTAAGGGTTCAAGAAATGCTAAATGATTAGCAGATCTTTTCCTTTCCTATTCCTTTTACCTTCTGGCTCCCTCCTGATGCCCGCTGGCTCCCCTGGCCACCCTTTTCAGCACTGCTTGCCCTTTCACTCATTCCCCCCTACTCACTGGTTGAGGTAAGAGAGTTGGTTGCTCCCCAAAGCCACTTCTAGGCTCCCTCTTTACTATTATCACTGGCTAACAGCATCTCCTCTGAGGTTCACTTGATCCCTATCTACCACCAATCAAAATTCTGATAGTTGTCCTCTCCCTCTCTCTCCTCAAAGGGTTCAGACTGTAAGCCAAGAACTTTCTGTCCTTCCCAATTCCTGCCCTCATACTAAGGGACTTCAACATACATACTGATAGTCCTTCAAACACTTTAACCTCCCAACTACTCAACTTACTCATTTCCTATGACCTATGCCTCCACCCTACCTCAGTATACCCAGAGATGGTCACATTCCAGATTTTGCCATCACTCACAAATGTTCCACTTCCATATTCATGAACTCTGAGATTCCCTTATCAGATGGCGATCTATTATCATTCCATTTCTCCCTCTGCCTTACAACACCTTACCCTATTCTTTGTCCTCACCACAATCTCCAACCTCTGGACTTCTTGATTTGTTCCCCGTGCCATCGCCTCCATACAGGCTACACTCTCTTCCCTTCCTCAGCTTGACCTACTGGTGAACTGGCTCAACTCTACAATGTCCTCTTTTCTTGAATCCCATGCCTCATGGTCCCATTACCAATCATGCCCTGGTAGGACTCAGCCCTATATTACTCTCGCAATCTGGTGATGCCTGTATTCAAGAATTTGAGAACATGGAAGGGTATTAAAAAGTTCCTCGGCTTACTCATTATGTTGAAATCCCAAAGGATACTCAAGAATAATTGGACTCCTCCCACAAATAATGGGGTATGAGGAGATATAGACAGAACAGCATGGCCCAGTGGAAAGAATACTGATTTGAAGCTGAAAGACCAAGATTAGAGTTGCAGCATGAAGTTATTAGCTGTATGATCCTGAAAAAGGCGCTTGTCTTGAAGTCATCATTTCCTCATGGGTAAAATGTTGAAAATAACAATACTTGTACTCTTTACCTCATAGGATTGTTGTGAGGGAAAACAACATTTTCTGAATTTACGGAGAACTATTAGATGCTGCTTTGGGGAAGTAGGGCCCTCCCAGTGTTATGTGTACTTGAGTCATGAAGAGCTGCTGATGAGGGCAAGAACATTTCACAAAAGAGGCATTGAATAATATCTCTTGACAACACTGTAATTACAAAGTTGAAGGCACATCCTTGGCAAAAGTATGTTCAATTACATGCATATGGAAAAAATACACCACAGAGAGCAAATGAGCTCTAGAACACTATGCAAGATGGTCATTGTACAACATTGTCCAATGAAGCTTTGGAGAGTAAACAAATCGCGAACGTTTCTCACCTACAGAGAATGACAAAACACAGTAAAATAAATATTAAGAAAAATAATTAACCTAATACAAGCTATTAATAATTAAAACGATTTCCCATAACAATGTAAAACTTTGATTGCAAGCTGTTTCATCACAAAATGTGTACAGAAAAAAGTTTGCACATGTAGATTCCTAGAAACATTTCATCTAGTGCTATTTCAACCATTCTGTACAAGTGAACTGGAGACCTTTGTAAAAGAAAATCATTTGTTCACAGAGCAGCAAGTTTAACATTCCAATAGGCTGACACCAAAATCACATCACACATATAATTTGGGAGGCGAGGAGGACAATCTTGTTTTCACAACAGATAGTCACATTTCATTGGTCTGTTCTATATCATTAAACTAAGCATTGGCTAGTTTGTAGGCTTTTAAATTCAAAAGGCATCTCCAAATATTTAAGACAAGAAGCACCCCACATTTCAGTCTAAATGAGTACTGGGTACCAAAGGGCACTTGTTATCCTCAGGCTCTAAATGAACGGTCTATTGAATGGATCAAGGAAACAGATAGATATAACAAATAAAGAACTTCAAACATCAGAAACAAATATAAATCCATTTGCATTCTGAATATAAAAAAATATATTTGTTCTCACAACTTTTGCTGTAAGTTGTAAGCAATATTTTTGTTCCCTTCTACAACCCAAACTGAAGCCAATGGACCCTTGCCTTGCAGAAAAGATCTACAGAAAGAGAACTAAAATGTGGCTGCAGATATAAAGCAAGACTCAGTCCCGAACAAAATGTCTTCTGTTCCCACAGCAAAGCCACAATTCTGAAATTATAACAATCACTCTTACCCAGGGCAGCAAACATGACCACCAAGCCAGAGTGTGGCCATTGGCTCTAAAAGAACAACTTCACAGACAAAGGTAGCACTGGAAATGCTAAGTGGCTATGACCAAATCTCTTTAGAAAGAAACTGCTTCTTTTAGAAACTTTGATTCTGGAGTGCAGAAGAAAAGATATTTTCTATAAAGCTACCTTTGTTGCTTCTCTCTAGAAGCAATCTCAGTAAACAGGATGGGGCAAAAAGCTATTAAAATTAGGCAAAGAAACCTCACAACTCAACCTGGACATATGGAAGATGGCATCGGTAGAAGGCTGGAGTAAGAGTTAAGACATTCAAAGTCATTCATCTTTGCTTGAGCTGAGTTTACCCTTCTAGACTAACAGCACCTTCATAAAAAGTTTCAGCTCTACTTGTCTGTTTTTTTTATTATAAGATACAAATTAGACTTCTTCTGAATCCAGAAAGATACCACAAAATGACATATGAATGGTCTTGTTTTGTATGGGGAAAGAGAGTGAGAGTAAGAATGAATGAATGAATGAATGAATGAATATTTTCCCTTCAGCTCTTTTTAGATTCTGTTCCACAAGGTTGCCTTTTTAGCTATATGATCTCCCTCAAGCTGAGACATTTAAATACATGGATAAAAAAACTGAGCATTTGTTTATAAATTCTTTTCATGTGTAGTCTCTACAAAAATAACATCCTGCAAATAACAAAGACACATAAGTAGTATCGATGGAAACTTTTGACCCACTTCCTCATTCCCAATCATGTAACAGGGGAAATTCTAAGCCCATATGGCAGAGGGAACAAGCCTCTAAATCTACCATCTCCATTAAAGTATTAAGTGTAAACATCTTAAACTTAGAGAGAAACAGCATGCAGTTTGCTAATAAGCACAACTCTACATAAAAATTGATGTCTACATTTTAATTCATAGAAAAAAGATTTTTTTAAACAAAAGCTATTTTACGCTATTAATATTCACTTAAAATAACTTGGAAAGGCCATCTCAAACACAAAAAGATATTTGATAATCTATTAAATGATAAATACTAATACATACAAAGACCTAGAGTACCTTTTTCTAAAAAAAAAAACTCAAGATATGGGAATTATATCTCTATTAAACAAGGTAGTGTTGATCTGTGGGGAAATTCAGTGAAGACAAGGCTAAAACAGATGCTGGTAATGATAATTTTCCTGAGAGTGACTCCTTGGAGCTGATCTCAGTACCATCTATGAATCCCATTTGTACAGGACAGGGTTAAAGTTGAAATCAGAATTAACTGAAATCTTGGGAAAAATAGAAAGGTGGGAGTGTGGGGAGACATAGAAACCTTCAATGTCCTTTCAGTTCCTTCACTCCAGAGGGTCAGGAAGCAAGAGAGAACTAGAAAAAAAGGTCGTCAGTTATAGTGAGCCAATCTGACCTGACCCAATTCAACCTGACTCACTCAAGAGAAACTCTGTCTCATCAAAAACTATGTGCTATAGTAGTTTTCACTTTAGCTTATTTGAGTTTTTAGTTTGGGGTTTTGGTTTTATATGATTATTCTCTTACAAAAGTGAACAATATGGAAATATGTTTTGCATGATAATACATGCTAATACCCAGATTGAATTGCTTACCATCTCTGGGAAGAGGGTGTGAGATAATTTGGATCTTATAACTTCAGACAACTTATGTGGGAAATTGTTATTACATGTAACTGGTAAAATAAAATATCTTTACCAAAAAACAAAAAACCCTATGTGCTAACAGCTCAGAAGGAAAAGATTCTTGGAGAAAAGTATGCAAATAAGGCACATCTAATGTTACATGAATGGCTTCAACTGCTTCTTCCCTTCTTCTTTCCTGCCTAATTTTTAGGCCTTGGGCTTAGCCATGAGAATCGCTGTTTGCTGTCCTTGCAGGAGGCAGGTTATACAACCAAGAAAGCAGCCCTCGGCCACCACCCCCTTCAGCGCCCATCTCCTGGAAAACGTATGCTTCCTAAGCTATTTTTGAGGGGAGTGACAGCAGTTCTCATCAAATCCCCAAATTATCTGACCAGTAGGTTGATAGCAATACTTGGAGGCTTAAGTGAGCCTCCATTGCTACTCTACCCTATCAGGTTAAAAAAAATACTGAAGATCACTGAAACCAGACACAAATAGCTTCAAAGTTGATATGCCGAAAAAAGACACATTTCTCACAAGACAAACACATCCTCAGGACACAAGACCAACCCCAAACTCCTGCAACATGATTTTTGACCAAACTAAGATCACATCCTAATAAAACTCAGCTCCATCAGTGCACAGTGAGGTCAAGACAGCAGCAGTAGCTGAGCTTTTTCATAATGAAGTGTCATCATCGTCCCGGAAATCTCCAACCAGGAGGGAGTGCTTGTCTGGTTCACTCAGAACAATGCTGTTCAGGGAACGCTTATCTGAGAGCAGGGAGTTAATTGATGCTCGGCTGTAATTGACTATCTGGTCCAGCAAACCTAGCTTGGGAGAGTCTCTGGATGTGTCGTCAAGGCCGATGTGAACGCTAATTTCTGAAGGACTCTTCCGGCCTACTTGGTAGTGAGCTCTCAGTTCACACTTCTCATAAGTAGGTTTCTTATAACTAAAAACACAGAAAAGCACAATGTAGTTTAAAATACTGTAATAAACAAATGTGGCTGAGCCACATACAGACTTATATAGTAATAAAAAGTATGTACTGTAGATAGTCATTTCTGATATCTTAAATATAGCTTCTGATAGTTCATTTCTCACCTTAAAAATAGTTCAGAGCTTGTTTTTACATGCTTCTACTAAAATGGCAAGGATGGGAACTGCTAAGTGGCTCAGTGGATTGAGAGCCAGACCTAGAGATGGGAGGTCCTGGGTTCAAGTGTGATTTCAGACACTTCCCAGCTGTGTGACCCTGGGCAAGTCACTTGACCCCCCACTGCCTAGTCCTTACCACTCTTCTGCCCTGGAACCAATACATAGTATTGATTTTAAGATGGAAGGTAAGGATTTAAAAAAAAGAAGGTAAGGGTTTTTAAAAAATGGCATAGATAGGAAGGGCAAAGTTGTTTCCACAAAGGATTTCACTGACACAGCCTACCTGCTGAGTTATCTGTTATAACTGGGCAGATTCAGTGGCTGCAACCCTCCAGAGAAGGTGCAGCCAGAGAATCCCCTCCAAGTGTCAGTCTTATCAAACTGTATCATTCTCAAATCACTTGAAAGCAAAGCTCTTATTCTTTTTACCAGTTACTTCCCTTCAGGATCCTTAGAATCTGGGACCCTGTATGATCCTAAGCAAGTAACTTAAACCCACTGCCCAGCCCTTACCAATTGGAACCAATATATAGTATTGATTCTAAGACTGAAGGTAAGGGTATTTAAAAAAAAAAAAAAAGAACCTGGGATCCATGGTTTACACCATGCAGGCTACCAAGGGAGTCTCTCTACTCAGCTGATATGGAACTAAAAGGTCAGAAATCTTTTTTTCAAATTCCTTATTTTAGGTCAAGTGTATACAATAGAAAGATGTTGTAAACAAGACAAAAAGGAAATTAAGAAGCACTTTCCCAGGAAGGAATGTCCCTTGAGAGTCACTGCAAGAGATATAGCCTAGAAATATTCTGGTTTCAAAGCAAATTTATATGGAGCTTGTCACAACTACAATGGGAAATTCTACTTCTTGTGAGTTCTAGTCCTGCAAAGGAACTGGTTTCCATCTTCCTCAGTGCCAGTGGTTGCCATATATAATATATACATATACACATAATGTATATGTAAATACATATAAATATATATATATGTTGGGAGAATCAAGGGCTCCCTTTTAACATTAATAAAAATTTGGGCTCATATTATAACCTTGGTTTCAAAACCTATCAAGAAAGCCTAGTGATTAGGGATTTAGGGCTGAGGTTCTTAATCTGGGCTCCATGCATTTGTTAATAACAGTATTTCGATATAACATTTCTTTTATAATCTAATATATTGTATTTTATTCATTTGAGAAGAGGTCCATAGGCTTCATAAGACTTCCAAAGGGATCCATGTTACACAAAATAGTTTCAAGGAAACATGTTTGGCCACACTTACAGTTTGAGCAACAGTGAAGACAGAACCACCGAAACTGACGAGGCAGCCATGGCAGCTGATCCCATCCAGGGCTGCAAAACCAAACCAATGGGCATAAAGACGCCTAGGAAAAAAACAGGGCCTTAGGTCAGGGCTCTGAATCTACAGCATTATAGAGCTGCTAAGATGACAGAGTGCCTTGCCACTCTCTCCACTTGTTTGAGTTGTTTTTCATATACTCGTCTTGATTCCCCATGAGAGTATAAGCTCCTTGAAGACAAGGATCATGCCTCCTGCTTCTTTTTGTATCCCCCCACAGAGCTGAGTACAGTGTTCTCCATATAGTAGGTAGCACAGTAAATAGTTGATCATGGAAATAGTACATTTTAAAGGAAATACTATAGAGGACAACTTCCTGGTTTTTGAAGTGTTCAACCAAAAAGAGTTCAGTCCCCCTAAACTGGAGCACCAAGGAAGGGGAGAAATGACACATGCAATCACCTCCCATTACTTGATTAAGAGTTTTATCTTGATCTCATACTGGGACAGGGAGGCAGATATCTCTGACATTTCATCACTAATTTTGGACTCCCTTCTGCTGAATGTAGTCATTTTGACTGGGACTAGTAGAACTCCTTAGGCTTACATTCAAAACTTTCTAGCAAGGATTTCCCTTCCCTTCTTTGCCTCCACCTTGGAATGTCTCCACCTTCAGTCCCTCTGTGCTTCAGGTAAGCTAATCTGCCAAGAATTTGCAAGTTTCTATATATCCGTGACCTTCCTCATGTTATCCCTCCAACTAGATGTTTTTTTCTCTCACACTCCAAGCCTCTCAAACACTTAATACTATTTATTGGATGCTTACTATGTGCTCAACACTAGGGGTGGGAGAGGGAGGTGGTGGAAGACGTGTGAAGGTAGACTCAATTTCTGATAAAAATCTATTAAGTGCCTACAATGTACTAAGGAGACAAGAGGAACAAATTCCTCATCTCCCTCAGTTCCTGAATCAAAGTTCACCACCATCTCTAGGAAGTTGTTTTTATCCCCCAAATTAATCCCATTTAGCTTAGAGTATTCATTTATTCTACTTGCTCTAAGTACTGTAGGCCCCCCTTATCCACAGCCAACAGAAAAGACTGGTCTCCTCTGCTTTCACTTCCCTCCTTTTACTTTTTTAAATAGGACTTTTTTTGCAGGGTGGGAGGAGGCCATGGGGCCATTGAGCAGAGGGGTAGGAGCAGGGAGAGAAAGCCCATATATATGGAGTCTTCAGGTGTTCCTTCACTTATATCCATCCACAATAGGTCTTGGAATATATCCCCTGCAAATATCAGGGCCCTACCGTATTTCTCTTTTTTGTACTTGCTGGACAAACTGGTTTGTAACTGATTTCATTTACATCTTTTTTTTTCTGTTTTGTCTTTCCAAATAAAGAGTGTGAGGGCTCAGACTAAGTATATGGCCCACCTGCCTCCTTAGCCCCTAATAAAAGATGGTGAACATTCTTTTGTTCACTCAAATGCTTGACAATAAGTTCTAAATCATTTCCTTGGGGCTTATTTCTTCTTGTGTCTAGCTAGCTGGTTACCCTTCTGCTTAAAGGGAAGAAGACCCAAATGCTTTTTATTCCTAAAATGGTAAAGCAGTTCAGTGCTTTGCTGGAAATTACTGGTTTTATATAATAAACTTCCCTACCAGAAAGTCATGCCCAGTAACTACACCCTGAAAACCAATCTATAAATCCAAACTTCATCCCCTGCAGATCATTGCAATGACTCTTGAAGAACAAAAGCAGTAGTTGGTAAAGCATTTCATACCAGCAGCTATGGGGATTCCAAGTAGATTATAAATCAGAGCAAAGACAAAATTTATTCGAATTCTTTTGACAGTCTTCCTTGATAAGTCAATACTTGCTACCACATCCAGAAGGTCATTCTGAAAACAGAAGCATTTGGTACATGAATGAGAGGATGTAGCTTAACATGTAACTATAGGGTTTGGTTTTCACACATATGGAAAATGATGAAGCCCTCATTATAAGGTCATTCACTACAAATTTAACAGTCAGCTTTGGAAATGAAAACTGGTTTTCAGAAAATTTCCCTAAGATTGTGGGAATTCTCATAGGCTGGTAGTATTTGGTCAAATTCCATTATAACAAGCTCCAGGTAATTTTATAGGAATAACTTCCTGAACTGTTGATATGTATGAAGTGAAGAGAAAAGTGCTTACCCCTCTACCTAATTTAGCTTTTTCATTTAAATTAGAGAGATAAAGGCAGACAAACAACTAGCAAGCACTTCCCAAGGCCCAGCCCATTTCTATGCTGAGCAGCACAAAAGGATGATGATGTAGTAGTAATAATAATAATAATAATAATAATAATAATAATAATAATAATATCTGACATTCCTATAAAGCTTAAAGATTTACAAAGCACTTTCTTTGCACATGTCATTTCATTTAATCTGGGAGGTAAGCACTAATTTTATCCTGATTTTAAAGATGAGGTTCGGAGAGGTTCCGTGACTTGCTCTATATCTGCCATAGGATCCAAACTAAGGCCCTTTTGACCCCTGAGCCCAGCCCTGGATCAAGCTATCTCAACAGGGAAGTAGCCAGATTTTTCGACATCTTTGGTAAGATTGCTAGGGATCTGAGGGGTTAGCTTTCCCAAGAAAGTCCACCCATGTGACTTACCCTTATTAGAACCACATCAGCAGCTTCAATGGCTACATCTGTACCAGTGCCGATGGCAATTCCAACATTAGCCATAGCCAGTGCTGGGGAGTCATTGATCCCATCTCCCACCATTGCTACCCGCTTCCCCTCCTCTTGCAGCTGCTTCACCTTAGCAACTTTGTGAGAGGGAAGAACTTCAGCAAAAACTTTTTTAATGCCCACCTAGGGGAAGAAAAAAAATCAATTTTAAAATGCTATTAAATTTAGTCAGCATGATGTTAGGCACTTTAGGAAATAGAAAAAAGCAGAAGACAAGAAGCTTATCACCTAGTTCTGGATTCAAGACTAACTCCAAATCAAGAGGACAAAATAAGTGATTCAGACAATTTTAAATGTCCTCAGAGTATTAGAGAAAGGAGAGATCCATATGAGCTAGTGTTTATGGACCCTTAAAAATCTAAGTCCTGCTATCATGGTCTAGCCCAGTGATGGGCAAACTTTTTAAAGAGGGGGCCAAAGGAAAGGAAATGCTCATCTGTCAGTCTGTTTCTAAGGCAACTCTTTCGAAGTTTCATTGTATTGTATCCTACTCGTTGTATCTGTCAGATTAGGAATAATGTCCAGCTGCCAGATAGAACATTTCAGGGGGCTGCATCTGGCCCTGAGCTGTAGTTTGCCCATCACTGGGCTAGCCCAATGTTATTCTAAGAGTTATTCCTCAATTGCTTAGATATTACCCTATTCTACAGGTCTATCACTGTTCAACTAGACAGAACACTGGAAGCCACTAATGCTGCTTGTGAGTGTGAAACCTAGAGGGTCAGAATTAAAAATCCAGACCCCTGTAAAACATTATAGTGAAACAGGCTTGTCTTCAGGAATTCCAAACCTGGAGACCTTTGGTCTCCAGATCCTAACCCTTGCATGATAAAACAGCCTTATCTATAGGAACTCACACCTTGCAGACATCCCCCTATCTACAGGAATTTCAACCTTGCAGACATCCTGTCCCCCAAGATCCTGCCCCACCCCCACCTGCTCATCCTTAAATATTCAGCTCCTTCATTGGGTGGCATGAGTCCCTAGCCTTAAGCTAGACAATAAAGTCTTTTTGCATTTTGCATTGCTGGCTTCAGACTCATTTTTTGGGATCCACTCTCCAGGGCACTTCAGTGAGATTAATAACTAGTAGTGGGTTAAAAAAGGGGAGATACAGCTGAAGATCCACCTTTCCCTTCCCCTCTCCCAAACAAAGTCACCTGAAACTCACCTGGGAAGCAATAGACCTAGCAGTTTTACTGTTGTCTCCAGTCATCAAAACAACTTCTAAGCCCATAGATTTTAGTGTGTGGACAGCCAGCTCTGCTTCAGGTTTCACTGTGTCAGCGATAGCTATCAACCCACACAACACACCTAATACAGTGGTCGTGGACAAAATACATTTGGTTAGGAGCATAACCAAAACAAAGCAATATTCTGCCTTCTGTCTACAAACCCACACAGACCAATGAAGTCTAATCAACTGATGCCCCTCTTGATTAGGCCATAACAAGCCAAATGACTCTGAGCCACTTACTGAAGTCAATAGAACAAAGCTAAGAGCAAATCTCCATTTTTTCTTATGAAAATATTGCCAAGAATGAAGGCATGGGTGAGAAGGGCAAGAAAACAGGAATGAGAAAGGAGACAGCTGGATAATAAAAAAGCCTCTCTCTTCCCTCAGATTGGTATTTGTTAAAAGTCCTAAACATAGTCATTAATTTAGAGATTCACATAGAGGACATTTCACATTAGAAGAAGGTTACAGGGACTACTAGTCAGCTCAGTGGATTGAGAGCCAGATCCAGAGACAGGAGGTCCGAGGTTCAAGTCTGGTCTCAGACACTTCCTGGCTGTGTGATCCTGGGCAAGTTATTTAACCTCTATGGCTTAGCCCTTTTGCCTCAGAACCAGTACACAATATCAATTCCAAGATAGAAAGCAAGATAAAAAAAAGATTACCACAACTGTGCAGATGAGTTGCTATGGGATCCATATAAAAAGAGAAGATGAAGTAAAATGATAAAGCTTCATCCCAAGACCTAATGTGTTTATAATAAAATATTGTCTTCCATCTCACCATGAATGGATAGAATAAATCTAACTATGGTGATATTTCATTTCTGTTCCATTAGACATTACCACCAAATACAGGATATGGAAGTACAGAATGGTCCAGACAAAAGCAAATGCAAGAGAATTCAATTATGTGAAATCAGAATAACTGAATTATCATTAAATTGAAGTATCATTTTTCTTTGCATTCAAATGTTAGCTGGTGCACAGTTACTGCTGAATACTTCTCCAAGGGAGAGTTCAGGAAGCTCTCAAAAATACATACAGAGCAACATAACTAACTACCGAATTATCCCTGATATATCTGCATCTATTCATACCAAGCTTCAGAGCAAAGCTACAGAAAACTCGTACCATCAATGGCCACCAGCACAGCTGTTCGACCTTTCCTCTCATGTTCAATCATCACACTGTCCACATCATTCTTAATGACAAGGCCATTTCTGTTCATCCACTCCCGGTTCCCAATAAGGACTGTGTACTTCTGAGAATTTGAGGCGGCTAAAGGAAGAAAGCAAACTATTTTTATCTCATCTCATGCTATTATTGCATGATGTTCTGATTATTTTTTGTTTCTAAGAAAAAAGCATATATGCTTCCAAATATGGATGTTATATTTTGCAATGATGAGTATTATAAAATAATTTGTATATTAACATATTTCCAACATAGGCAAATGAACCAGAATATTTATGAGAATCACTGGTGGGTCTATGCAATATATCAGATAATTCATATCAGATCCAGCATGTGGCATGTGTTAGTAAATGAGGAGAAACAAGCTGCAGTTAACGAACTGATTTGCGTTTGAAAATTCAGGGTTGCAAAGTCTGCTACCTTCCCCTTATATGGTCTACAATTGGTACTAAAAAAATGACAAGTAACTTACTGGGCACCTGGGCATCAATAATCAAGGAAGAATGACCTGGCTGTCCATCATTTGCATCAAGGTCCATGAGGGATGCATTTTTAAGATTATTTTCCTCTACTTGCCAGTCATTTTTATGGAGGAGAGCTTCAATGTTGGTTACTTTACAGCTAATGCCACAACCTGGGATAACTTGGAAATCTGTACAGGTACCCAAGGTTTCGGTGTCCAGCTCCTAATAAAAATAAAACAAAAATCAGAATGATGTTGTTTCCTTTTCTAAACATCCGAAGGTCCTCATTTAGTCAGAATCAATGTAAATTCTACAGTTTAACCTGTATTTAATTATGAATTATCAAATACATACTGCAAAGTTCACTAATGTTTATTGCTACTAATTGGATATATGAATTTTTTCAAGAATGCAGGAACTAAGAATGGTCTCTCATCCAAGGTCATATAAAGAGTCAATGAATGGAGAAAATGAGAGTGGACCTTGGAATTTTTTCTTCTCAATCTCATTGTCTAATTACTATACAAAGAATGCTCATAAGATCATTTCTTACTTACTCATGGGGAGCACCACAAGTTAAATCCTTAACTATTTCAGGCTCCATTTTCAGTGAAGGTCATCGAGGAAACAATAATACCTTCATTTATTTGTCCCCCCCTGGTAAGAGTAGGGATTTAAAAAAATTTTTTGTCGTTGTGTCCCCAGCACCTAGTATAGTGCCTGGCATACAGTAAGGGCTTAATAAATGCTTTTGAAATTATTAAAAAACAAATCTGATAGAGTGCTCTTTACAATATGGTGCAGTGGTCATTAATGACCCAAAGATTCCTTTCTTTCATTCAGATATTTCAGTGCCTACAATGAGCAAGATGTTAATGCATGGTGCTGGGAGAGATACAAAGGCAAGTAAGATAGAGCCCTAGCCTTCAAAGAGCCCATAAGCTGTTAACAATCTTCATTGTTCATAAGTCTCTCGGGATCCATCTATCTTTACTTAATTTGGGGATAAGTGATATGACTGGTTGTAGTTGAAGGGTAAGGAGAAACAGAATGAAGAGAAAAAAATCAAGAAATGTGAATGCTAAGAGTAGAACTAATGCTTAAGCATTACTTGCTAAGACATCTGTTTCTGTAGGCTTGTCCAAATTATACATAATCATAATCAAATGCTCCCAAGTCATCCGACTTCATATACTGAAGCTTTCTTTGGAAAGTCACTATAGAAAGACCACTATTTTAGGTAACAAGGAAAATATCATACCTGTCTGCAGTATTTTGTTACCGCTGCTCCTAGTGGGTGCTCACTGTTACTTTCAGCAGTTCCTACAATAGCCAGGATCTTATTGCGTGATATTTTACTACTTTCCACTAAAACTTTCAGTTGGTTCACTACTGGAGTTCCATGGGTTATGGTTCCGGTCTTATCGAACACCACTACCTTTACCTGCAAAAGTCATATGCGTCACAACATATCGTGATAGTCTTTACCATCAGCAATTCTAAAATGTTGAGGAGAGGAGTTCCACTATTGGCAAAAATATTGCCTTCTTATGTATTTTTTAAAAAACAGCGTCCCTTCAATTATTTTTGGGAGAATGGGAACGTAGAGGAATTGAAGAGGAAGAGAGATAGAACTGCAGTTGATAATCCCTACTCCTCCTCCACCCTAATGTATATGATAGACTGTATAATTGTGCTAAATAACTACATGAGTCTATTAAAAACTTGCTGTTTAGTTGTTGTTCAGTCATATCTCCCTTTTCGCGAACCCATGAGGGTTTTCTTAGCAAAGATACTAGAGTGGTTTGCCATGCCCTTGTCCAGCTCATTTTACAGATGAGGAAACTGAGGCAAAGAGAGTTAAGTGACTTACACAGGGACACAGCTAGTAAGTGTCAGAGGTCAGATCTGAACTCAGGAAGATAAGACTTCCTGACTTCAGGCTTGATACTATACTATGCCATCTAGTTGCCCTAAACAGCCTGTTTAACAAGTCTGTTAAACGACTAGAGTGAGCCAATTCTTAAGCTAGCTCCTAGAGATCCCAGGGATTCCATGGATAGAGTTTAGAGAGTCCATGAACTTGGATAAGAAAAAAGGGACATTGTTAGTTCAATGTTTTTGATTTCCTTTGTAACTTGGTGTATTTTATTTTGCATATTTAAGAACACAACTTTGAGAAGGGGACTAGAGGCTTCTCCAGATAGCCCAAGGGTTCAGGTCATAATAAAGGTGCAGAAGCCCTGTTCTGAATTTGGTGTGAAGGGCAGATTGGCACTGAGTAAACAGAAGCTAGGTAAACAGAGGTGGGGAACTGGAGACCAGAGAGTTCCATGTAGCCCCAGATCAGAAGCTAAAAACTAGAAAAGAAATGGCACTCAGGTAGCCTAGGGGAGAGAGCTAAAAAGCAGACTGAAACTAGAAAGGAGCCCCAATACCCAAGAGACTGAAAGTGGGTGGCTTGAACAACATTCCAACTCGGTCCTAAGCAGGACTTGATCTCCCTCATGTGCTTCAAGTTGCGTAGCTGTATAGAACTTATATACAGGTAGAGTTTATACCCTCAGATTATCCTCTCACTGGCACGAATGTATTTTTTCCTGTAATCAAAAACATGGGTCTGAGATTGTGGGGTACACAGCTGACTCTAAGGAGAGGGGGCAATGGGAGATAGCAATCAATTGCCCTTCACATTGAGCAAGTACTTTGATGTTATCTGTGTACTATTCCCAAAACAGTCTCGTGAGGCAGGTAGAGCCAATATTATGGTCTTCATCTTCTCATGTAAGGAAATGGAGACTCAAAGAGATGACAAGCCAAGGAAAGAAGCTCAGGCCAAGACCCAGGTGGCGGCGAGCCTTCTGTGCAATAATATGACCATGCTCTGGCCCTCTAGTTCTGCACAAGTCAGCTTCATTGCTTACCTTGTGGGCCATTTCCAGGGGTTCTCCACCTTTAATCAGGATGCCATTTTGAGCTCCTACCCCAGTGCCCACCATAACAGCAGTGGGAGTAGCTAAGCCCAGAGAACAGGGGCAGGCTATACATAGCACAGTAATAGAAGCCTGGAAGGCAAATCGGATGATCACTTCAGTTCGGGAGATGCTCTTGTTGTAGCCCTTGCAAAGAAAGAAGATGTATTCTAGTTATTGAACTATATGGTGCCAGATAGGACAATACAAAGGAAATATGCTTAGACATGAGAATTCCACCTGTAAACTTGGCTCTTCCACTTAGCTACCAATATCCTTTTTTTTATTACAAGAGAAAATCTAGAAACATTTTTTTATTTTTGATCCTAAAAAAATTAATCCAATATTAGACTGGCCAGGCTCCTACAAGTAGGACTCCATTTTTCCTACATCTAAAGATGGAAAATTCCATGCTAAAGGCCAGATAAAGAGAATTTGGTTAAATTCAATTTCATCTGCATCAGAGATGAACATTATTTTTGAGACTTCAATTGGAATCTATACAAAATTAAATCTAACTAATAAGAAAACTTGATAAGTCATACGAACAATGGGTTTGGAGTAAAAGGAGACAGTGGTACCACAGAAAGAGTGAAAGATCTGGAGTCAGAGGACCTAAGTTCAAATCCTCATTCTGCCCCTTAACCACCAGTGAGACAGAATTTGGACAGGTCTCTTCACTTCTGGGCTCTCAACTGAAGGCAGAGGCCCCATCTTTGCTTTTTTTTTTTTTTTTTTTTTTTTTTTTTTTTTGTATTCTAGTGCTTAAAACAATGTCTCGCACATTGGAAATGCTGAATAAGTACTCCTTGACTGACTCACAGGTTGGACTAAACTACCTTTAAGATCCCTTCAAGCTCCAAATCTATGATTCCAGAAAAATCCTGAAGACCTAGGAATGAGCTGAGTTCTTCTGTTAGTTAGAAAAACAGCAACATTCAGTGATCTCAAGGATGTGAATAAATAAATGACCTTTGGGAAAAATCCTTCAAAGACATTCACACTCCCTAAAATATAGCAGAAAATTCCTGGTAATTGATAGCTTTCAAAACATATCCTAGAAATTTTCTAGTTAAGCATGTACTGGACCAACCTGAATCATTAAAAAAAGTTTTTTATCAATTATATGTAATAACAAATTTCCACACAAGTTTTTCTAAGTTTGATCGAACTTATCTCCCTCCCTCTCTTTCCTTCCCCCTCCGAGTGATCAGCCTGAATCATTTAAAGAAATTTTTCTTCTTTTTATATTCCACAAAAGACTAGTTTCCTAAGAAAAATATACAGCTCTTTCAACCTAACCTGTTCAGTGATCTGGAGATCGGACAGTGATGCACCAAGGCCAATTTCCTCTGAAGAAACATGATAAAGTAATAGTGTTTTGTTCATTGATAGCAGGAGGGCTTTCAATAAACACTTGCTGACCCTGACTTTCTCTTGTCAGAAGCTACAGAATTACAGGATTTTCTAGAAGTAAGGGACCTATAAATCATCTAATCAAAATGTTAGTTTACTCATAAGCACTTAAAAGGAAAAGGATTTTTCTAAGGTCTAATTAAAGTTAGGAATAGGGCCAGACCTTGAACTCAAGTCATCTGGTTCACAGGCTATGTATGTTCTTTCTTCTATACTACACTTAGAAGACTGTCACAGAATTAGATACTTAAGGTAAGAAGGAAGAGACCTAGGACCTTGTCAAAGAAAAATTCTTTAAAGAAAATAAAGATATAATGTTCAAAAATAAATTTATTATACAAATTTTAAAAGTCTAATGCAAGTTTTTGGGAAATTAGAAATAAAAAATAATTCCATGACTAAATTGTTGAAGGATGTATAAATCAGATCAAATTGCTCCTCTGGGAGGAGGGAAGGAAAGGAGGAAGGGAGACAATTTGGATCATATTAACTAACTATGGAAAACTTATGTGGAAATTTGTTATTACATGTAATTGGTAAAATTAAAATATCTTTATAATAAAAAAAATAAAATAAAATATTGAAGGACATTCTTTGCCTATATGAATAGTCAACATGATCTCCCTAGCTATGAATTCCTGCCCCTAGCCACCATATACACCAAAGATTTTCATAAAATATCCGTTTCTCCTAAAGCAATATCCAACTTAATTATTTATAAAAAGATAGACAGGAAATGTTCAACTTCTTCCCAATTAAAAAAAATATATATAGACACATATATATATAAAGTTCCTACAAACCACTTACAGGAAAATAGGTTTCCACGACTTCAAAATGAATAAATCCAATCACGATCCAGACCAAGAGGGTGACAACAGAGATAATAACAATGAAAGGAACAAAATAACCACTAAGTTTGTCTGCAAACTGCTGGATGGGAGCCTAGGATTTCAAAAAATGAAAAAAAGATTTGGTTCAGAGTCTTTTTTTTTCCCTTTTTACTCTGAAAACAATACATGGTTGGCATTGTGGAGAAACATCTTTTTTTGACCCCAAAACAAATGAGCAGCAAGCAAATGGTCTGTCTCTGCCTCCCTAGGGCCTATGGTCATGTCCTGCTCAGAGTAAGCACTTAATAATTATTTACTGAATTGAATTATGGCCAGAATACCAGAAAAGTATTTAAAAGCTACTGCTTGGACTAGACCAAGGCCATGCCACATCTCCAAAGAATTTCTCAGGTGACAGCCTAGCCCAGTCACCTTGGATGTTTGTGCTTCCTCCACAAGCTTGACAATTTGTGAGAGAGTTGTATCAGCTCCAACATGGGTTGCTCTGATGAGTAGTGACCCATTCTGGTTAATAGAGCCAGCAATCACTGGGCTGCCTGGTTTCTTGGTCACAGGCATAGCTTCCCCTGGAAGGAGATAAAAACAGTTCTTGAAAGCAAATGCAGAAACAATGGCCTGATAGTTCTTATTTGAACTTTATTTTTGTGGCCAGGATTTGTGTTTCATTGGCACAGAGAACTCCCAGGGAAAAAATTCCCTCTGCCAATGGAGGTATGTGACTATTAATAAAACTCAGTCAGAGAGAATTGTCTGGGGCACTTAAAATGCACTGGAGAAAATACTGGGCCTGGAGTCAGGAAGACCTGACTTCATATTTACTAGCTGTGTGACCCTGGGCAAGTCATTTGACTTCTGTCTGCCTCATCAGCATAGTGCTTAATAACTATCCAATTGATTGACTGAAAACATCTGGATGTAGGTATGTCAATCCTTTCCCAAGTCCCTGAAAGGACCAACCTGTGATGAGGGACTCATCTACCATCGAATGCCCTTCAATAACCCGACCATCCACTGGGAATTTGCCTCCTGGAACCACTCGAACAATGTCTCCACGTTGCACAAGTTCAACATCCACTTGTTCTTCACTGGAAAGGAACAAACGTGTAAAGATAACATCCTTCCCCCGCCTCAGTTTCCCCCACATGCTTTGTACAAATTGTGTTACATATCCATACACAGTTTTTAATAACATAGCCAGAGACCAAGGAATGTTGAAGCAACAAAAGACAATTTCGCAGGATCTCTTCTTCTGAGATTTCTAATTTGTTGAAGGAATTTTATATCATTACAGAAATAGAGCTCAAAGTGAGAATTCCTGAGGAAGAATTATCAGATACCTCAAGAGGATATTGTCTGAGTCGAGAGTTACAATGGTAGCCTCTGTAGCTTGTAGTGAAATTAGTTTTGCAAGAGCTTCTGATGTTTTCCCCTAAAAAGAAAAAAAAGGAAAATATTCAGTAGTAACAATGCTAAAGGAATAAAAGTAAGATCCCAGTCAGATCTGGTGTGTAAGACAGCTGTAGCAACAAGTTACTTTGGGGAATATAACCGGATCAAATTAGAAAAAATTTCAAGGCAGTTTAGATGGGCACATTTTTGTCCCGTTATTTTTTGTCTGTTTCAAATGGGGCCTCATTACACCAATCCAGAATGGATCATTTGCCTTTACTAAATCCTCCCATGGGGGTTTAAACTATAAATCATCGCCATGATTAGTCTTTCGTTATCCATACCAATGTGTCCCAGCCCAGGCCATCAGATTCCCAATCAGCCCTGCTCACTTGTTCTCTTTTACCTTTGCTATGTGCTCCAGCCAGCGCCCCAGTGCAATGAACACAAACAGCATAGGAGGGGTGTCAAAGAAAGTAATGGGGTTCACTTTTGCTTTCTCGGCCATTGCAACCAGAAGGATCACCAAAGAGTAGGCAAATGCAATGGTGGTGGCCAGTACAATGAGCACGTCCATGTTAGCAGTCTTATGTCTCAGGGCCTTGTATGCCTGGATGTAGAAGTGCCAGCCTCCAAAGAACTGCAACAGCAAGAAGCACAGATGTGTTTCCCAGTGAGTCATGGACAACCATGCAAGAAGCCTAAGTCAGGCAGCTTTGACCAGAGGTTGGGAAACTCTACCTGTCTTGGTATAGTTGAAAGCGAAGGTTTTTTCATTTGTTAGATCCAGTTTTGTTATACTTAAAAACGTAAAATCCATTCTTAACTCACTGGCTATCCAAAAACAAGGGGAGGGAAGGTGGGATGGCTGAATTTGACCCTCAAGTCATGGTTTGTCAGTCTTGGCCTCAGAAGAGACTTCGTCCAGGAACAATGGTAATATATCCTACAAGGACCTTCAAATGGTCACATACAAGGATAAGTTTTCTGCTTCTCCGATGGAAAGCAAGACTGTTTTGTCTTTTGTTGTATCCATTGTACCTGATGCACAGTAGGTGCTTAATAAATATTTGGAGAATATATACTTGCTTAATGTCTTTGGGGAATAATCCAGTTACCCTGACTTGACCCATGGGTCTAGACTGTTACTTTATAGACATGCTAGACTATAAACCTGGAAATGTGGATGGTTCTGGGATCTTTCTGATATGTTTCGAAAAACAGAGATCAGGAAAAGACTTGCATTATGTGGCCAAGTACCCTTTGCATTTAAATTTCACTTCCCCTTTTTTAGGGTCTAAAACAAAGATATTTCATAGAATATAAAATCTAGTAGTTGTTTTCTTTTTTCTCCCTATGGTAGACTTAGGCAGATATGACTGGTAAATATAGCCTTAATTCTGATGAAATAAGGGACTCAGATAAAAATAATTTTTTTGAAAAAACTATTCCCCTCAAGTATAGCTGTCCTTTTAGTTTAAATTTCAAGATTACTTTGTCTAATGGTTTAATGGTAGCGCTTCAGGAAACAATGACCCCAAAAGTCTATTGTTAAGTGATTAGACTGAAGCACAGTGGAGAAATAACATATATAACATCACATGTTTTGCCAGATTTCAATCCTGAGGTCAGTAATTCTTCATGCTTTGTTTCCTACTTCGATAACAAACACCATTCTGCTTGGCTTTTTTTTTAAACCCTCACCTTCTGTCTTGGAGTTAATACTGTGTATTGGCTCCAAGGCAGAAGAGTGGTAAGGGCTAGGCAATGGGGGTTAAGTGACTTGCCCAGGGTCACACAGTTAAGAAGTGTCTGAGGTCAGATTTGAACCTAGGACCTCCCGTCTGTAAGCCTGGCTCTACATCCACTGAGCCACCCAGCTGCCCTCTCTGATTGGCTTTTAAAAGAAGAACCATCTAATTTAGATTTAAGTGTCCAATATCATTGTTTCTGTCCTGGATAAAGATTAGATTTATGATTCATTTCCAGCTTACATTTGAAAATAAGCTTCTACGTCAGAAGTTCTTTGATTGTTTCCACAGTACACAAAAATATCCAGCATATTTCACTTGCCTGAACAGGTATACACAATAAAAAGGACAGCAAATTCATGACAGACAGCCCTGGCAGGATTTGGCGCTCCAGAAACATTGCTGAGTGATAACTCGCCATTTCTTCCTGACTCAAATTGTGATGCTGGTGAATGCTAGAAAGGTGGTGGTCCATAATCATCATATAAATCATCAGCCCCATCACAGGAATACAGAAAAATAGACTCACAAGGAAGGCTCGTTTCCATCTTGAAATAAAAAAAAACAGGGAAAATCTTTTTTGGAGGTAGCCAACAATTACAGATCACATGTGATACACAGAGACAACAACCTGTGACCCTTCCACCTGAGAAAATATTGGCATCTGTTATTCAAGCATGGCTGCCAACATTTAATGAGAATTCTTTCCAAAACTGTAACAAATGAAACACTTGGAAGTACTCACTGCTGGATTTCTCGCTTATGGTCAAGGTGGCTTGCTGATCGATCCTTCTTGACCAAAGATGCTTCAAAACCTAAGTTCTAAGGAAAGATAAAACAGTTTCAAAATATGCTACCAGGAAGATCTTTAACCAGGCTTTCATATAAATTATATTCACCATATTCTCTCAAAGGGATGAGAATTTCCCCTAATAGGAAACAATTGATGTTTAATAATCTCTCAGCAAAATGAGGGCATTGTACATCATCTTATCTTTTAATTCTCCACCCACTTGGTTTATCCAACTAAAGGACAGCCATTCATTTACTAATGATGCTCCACTCATCAAAAGGTAGTTATATCTCCCCTCTTCCTACCAAGCCAAACAATAAGAAATAAGCATAAAAGCATGATTTGTCACTTTGGCATGTTTTCCTATACCTATGCTTTGAAGACCTAATGAGGGTAGTAGTCCGAAAAATGGGTCAATAGGAGGGTGGAGATGGCCACAATTCAACATGCTGATGGTGCTCTCTGTTAACCAATTCTCCAATGTGCACCTATCATACACAGATATATCATCACATATCCTCAGTATAAACAAGGAACAGTGAGTCATAGACCTAAGTTTGGTAGTACACTAACTATAGGACCAGTGCATTCCTTGTGTACCAGCTGCTATTCTTAGTGTCTCAGGAAAAGATCACTTGCAAAAATCATTCTGTGACAATGAAAAAGAAAGGGGAATAAAGGGAATCAGACAACTAAGCCATGTTAGATGACAGTAACAATATGATGATAGACAGCAAAAAAAAAATAAATTTTTTTTCAATACTTGGGGATAAAGTCTGCTTACATTTCTTTAGAATAAAGGGGCAGGGGGAGAAGACCAGGCTCCTCTCCTGACCCTGACACTAGCTGTGTGGCCACATCTTTGAAGTGAACAATATTCTCTCTAAAATGAAAATAATAATGGAATACCTGTGGTAATCATCTCGCTAGGTTATTATGAATTTCAGATAACATATTTAAAGTACTACAAACCTTCAGGTGCTATATAAACATCAATTGTTGTTGTTATTGCTATTTTACTGCCAAAGAGCTTTTGCCATCCATTATGTCTCCTTATTCAGCACCTGGGATTAGGTACTTTTATATGAATTGTAAATTTAGTTTAAAAAAAGCCAAGAGTTGTCATGCTCAGAATTATACAATAAATAATAGAATGGTCTTTCACAATGAAGCCCAAAGATTCTTATTAAGTGGAGGGAGAGAAGAGAAAACTCCTCTGTGGAAAAGCATGGCACCAGGATTAGTAGCACTTTCTTTCTCCCTATGTGCAAGGGGCAGTGCACTCTCCCCCAACAACACTCCCCTTAACTATGTTCTGCAAATGTTTCAGTTAAATTCCACGAGAACAAAAAGTCATGAGTCCACTTCAAGTCCCAGTGTGACAAGTGTCAATGCTTGTGACCAGGAGCCCCCAACCTGTGGCCCAAAGACAGGGAGCTTAGGGGTGAGGCTTGAGGTGAGGCCCAGAGGCTTACAGGCCCTCCATCTCATTCAAGGATTCAATATAGGGTGGCAGGATTGTCACAGAAAAGCAAACACACCTTCTACAGACTCAATGTCTCACTCTCATAATATGTGTTCCCATTTTTTATATACATGCATGGACACTGTCACAATTAATGAAAAACAAAAGCTACTGAACTCAATAGCTTTTTGTTTTATCTATTTTAGTTAATCAACAGAAGGTAACTTTTTTCTGTAGGAATCTGCCAAATTTTTGATGTTAAAAAGGAGTTGTCATACTTGAAATGGCTGAGAATCAATGATGTAGAGTTTGTTTTATTGACTACTACTTGAAATAGATGAATGAACAATGACGTTAATGAAAAATGCTCCAAAGCACTAGTAACAAGAGAAATGAAATTTAAACAATGCTGAGATTTCACTACATAAAAAATGCAAACTGTCATTGTCAGAAGGTCTATGGTACACGTTTGCTGATATACACCTTAAGGAACTGTGAATTCATTGGTCCAACCTCTCAGTAAAACAATTTCATGATATTTAAGAAGAGTCACTTAACTGTTCATACACTTTAGTCCACTAATCCCAATGCTAGGCATATATACCAAAGTCAAAATGGTAGGTAGGGGGCGCAGTGGGTTGTATTCTGTACCGGGAGTCAGGAAGATCTGAGTTCAAATTCAGCCTCAGATACTTATTAACTGTGAGACTCTGGGGTGGGCAAGTCATTGAAACTCTACTTGCCTCAGTCTCCTCAAATGGAAAATGGAGCTAATAAGAGCACCCATCTTTCAGAGTTGTGAGGATGAGATAAATTTGTAAAGCACTTTGCAAACCTTAAAGAGTTATACAAGTGCTAGCCATCAACTGAGGAACAGCTGGACAAATTGCGGCCTGAATTTACTTGTGCTATATAACTGTAAAAGGCCATAAGAAACAATAAATATGAGGAATTCCCAAAAAAAAAAACCCTGACTAGCTCCTTTTGACATGAAACAGAATGAAATACAGAGAACCAGTAGAACAAAAACTAACACAAATGACTACAGTGATGTTAATGAAAACAGCAGGAAAAGGAAGCTGAACTAGAGTAATTGCAATGACCAATCTTGGTCCTAAAGAAGTAGAGGAAACATACCTCCTCCTCTCAGGAAAGAGGTGGAGGACTATGGGAACATAATGTCGCACATATTGTCAGACCAGGACTTTTGGTTTTGTTTAACTGCTTTTGTTACAAGGGAAGGAGGGCTCAGTAATTTGGTTCAATATATTGGTTTAATTTCTATGCTGTAAAAGCTGAAAAACATCTCTAAAACCTAAAAAAGAAAGAAAAAATTGCTATTATAAGTTGGGGCTTGGTAATGTTTTTGTTACAGGAAGAAGTTTGTTTTAATGGTTTTGTTTAAATAAGCTTTTTTGTGTACTACTAATCTCCTCTTTTTGAGATGAACAAAGTGAGTTGCTGAAGGATAAAGGAGAAATCAACTATATGGATAAGCATTTGGGCTTTCAATTCCTTTTTCTGATGCACAAGTAACAGTCATATACTTACACACCCACACCCCCCACACCCCAGTCAAGAGATAACCATGAAAAATCCCTCATGTCAAAATTTATTTTACTACCAATTTTTTTCATTTTCAAGGCTAACCATGATCAGTAGAGAGGTCTTCATTTTATACCTGATAAATGGCTCTAAAGTCTTGCTCTTTTTTGACAAGGAGGACCAGAAGAAAGGGGTGGTGGCAAGAGCAAAGCGGGGACAAGGGGAACCCACCAGAGAGAGTGTGGAAAGTCAACTAATTCAAAAGTCATTCCAACTGAATTTGGAGTCAATTGTCATCAAGAGAAATATGAAGGGCCACATAAAGTACCCTAGGTTCCTACTCTGCTGTCTAGCCAGAAGAGTATGATTCTAGAAGATTGTCAGGGAATTGGTTAATTCAGCTATAATTATTCTAGATTACAATTCAATACTAGGCGGGATAAGTGAGAAATCTTGAGCTGAGCAAATCAGATGATATGTAAGAAAGCTCTAGTTGATGACTAAATAATGAAAAAAAAATAAAATCTTGGTACTTACTTGTATTGTACTGATAACATCTCTCGGACCGATAACCTCTGGATCATATTTGATATGAGCTTTGTTGGTAGCCAGGGCTACAGAGCAGTAGAAGATCCCTCTGGTTTTCATAAGAGTAGATTCGATTTTATGCACACAGGAAGCACATGTCATTCCTCTCACCTGTTAAATACAAGCATTCAACTCTTTCAGATATATAACCTTTTCTTGGATATTGCATTATGGCTAATTTCTGGGAAAGTCACAGCTGTACGTAAAACAAAATTTTATACAACCAGCAGGTGGCAATCTATTTTCACAGATATGTACGTGTGCATGTCTGTGCTTGTGTGTTTAATTCCCTGTAACCTAGGTTCCCTCTGGTACTATTCAGAGATGATCATTGAAACATGCCGAGTATTAACATGTGGTAGGCTGCTATTCATCTAAATTTTAGGGGCTTTTAAAAAATTAAATCATCTGGACCAATCTCTCTGCTTTAAACTATGTCCCATAAAA
This sequence comes from Gracilinanus agilis, assembly GCF_016433145.1. Lineage (NCBI taxonomy): Eukaryota > Metazoa > Chordata > Mammalia > Didelphimorphia > Didelphidae > Gracilinanus > Gracilinanus agilis. Next base: position 36,030,619 of record NC_058136.1, on the reverse strand, counting down.
CAGCTTGCAATATGTTGTCAAAACAAGGAATTGTGTTTTTCCTCTTAAACAAAATAATAAAAAAAATGGACAGTCATCCCCAAAAGACTCATGTATAGTGGAGACAGATCATCAACAGATGAGAATCTCTCCACTTTTTTTTTAAACCCTTAACTTCTGTGTATTGGCTCCTAGGTGGAAGAGTGGTAAGGGTGGGCAATGGGGGTCAAGTGACTTGCCCAGGGTCACACAGCTGGGAAGTGTCTGAGGCCAGATTTGAACCTAGGACCTCCTGTCTCTAGGCCTGACTCTCAATCCATTGAGCTACCCAGCTGCCCCCTCTCCACTTTTTTAAAGAAAGAGATTCTACAACCTGTCCTGGTTACCTACCCATTCTTTTCTCTAAAAATTGTGCGATGACATTTTTTCCCAATGTCCAATTCAAATCCTTCATGTTACAGTTGAAGTTAATTTCTTCTTGTTTTGATTCTTCCTCGATATGGCAACAGACCCAGCCACTGTCCTTTGAAGAATAACCCTTTACCCATATCATTTATAGCCTGTCATTAAATATTCTCAGTCTCTTTTGCAGATTGGGTAATTCTGATTCCTTTAGCCTTTTCTTTGAAGTTTGATTTTCCAACCCTTTGTGACTCTATGCTAAATCATCCCCAAGTATTCCATCGAAGGCTTTAAAGGTCTTACTTACAATAAGTTCCAGAACTCCATCCCCTTCACCAGCATTTTCCATCACCACAGCTCCAAATCCAAGTTCCTTGATGAATTCTGCTATCATTGGGGGCTGCACAAGAGCAGCATTATATCTTACTTCTGCCTTACCAGCCATCAGGGCCACAAGCACCGAATATATCCCTGGGAATATTAATTTTAAAAATACAGATAACATAATACCTACAGAAAAGGAAGAGTCTTATGATTGTCTTTTAATTGGTTTTCAGTTAAAACTAAGACCAATGGTACAAAGTGCCTCAAATTAAACTAGAAAAATTAACCTCTATGCTCAAAACAAAGATCAACTGGAGGGATTAATGTTAATTGAGGGCCCTATTAAAAAAGGAACCTACATACTTATGACAAAGAATCCAACTCCAGAGAAAGAAATGTTGGAATCAGAATGCAGATCAGAGCATACTATTTTTCACTGTAGTTTGTGTTTTCACCTTGGTTTTATGTGAGTATTCTCTTATAACAATGAACAATCTAGAAATATGTTTTGCATGATAATATATATAACCTAGATCAAATTACTTACCATCTCCAGGAGGGGGAAGGGATGAGATGGAGGGAGGGAGATAATTTGGATCTTATAATTTCAGAAAATGTATGAGGAAAAATGTTATTACATGTGATTGGGAAAATAAAATATCTGTTTTAAAATTTTTAATTTAATTTTTTAAAGGAACTTACATATCTTGAGAAACCAAACAGAGGAAAGAAGTCAGCATTTGATTAAAAAAAACTTTTCCTTTAAGAAAAACAAATGACTACTCATTGAGGCAGTGCTCCATCAGAAATGGTCTCTTAATGATTGCTCTGCATAAGGTCAGGGCCCAGGTATTATCTAATCTTTGTATCTCACCCAGTGGCACAGTAAGAGCTTAGTCATATGTGTTCAATTGAATTTGTTGAATGCAACTGCTAAAAGTAGTTCTAGCAAGATAACCAAAAAAGAAGCAATGTAAACACTGTCATATTATCAAATAAAACTTTTTTATATTCTACTATCTTGTTGTCTGGAGATATGTTAGATTCATCTTTTTTTTATTTTTCTCAAATACATATAACAAAATTTAACATTCAGTTTTTAAAATTTTGCATTTCAAATTCCCTCCCATCCCTTGAGAAGGCAGGCAATTTTATATAGAATATACATTTGAATTCATGCCAATTATATTTCCATATTTATCATGTTGCAAAAGAAAATATAGGGGAAAAACACAAGAAAAATAGTTTTAAAAGTATGCTTTGATCTACATTTAGCCTCTATCAGTTCTTTCTCAGGAGGCAGAAGGATAAGTCCTTCAGAATTCTCTTTGATTACTGAATTGCTGAGAATACCTAAATCATTCACAGTGGCCACTGTATGATCCTGCTGTTACTGTGTACAATGTTTTCCTGATTCTGCTCACTTCACTTTGCATCAGTTCATCTAAGTCTTAGTATATTAGATTCTCTAAAAGGCATCCCATACTTCAAATTCCCAGATACACAGATTGGTAATGGAAGAAATTCGCTGGTAAAACAGCTATCATATACTTAAATATAAACCTATACTAGTGTGACTTGTCTCATTTCTCTAATCAATATATCAACAAGCATTTATTAAAAACTTACTAGATGTCAGACATTAGGAATACAAAGACAAAAACAAAAAAATAGTCCTTGCCCCCGAGAAGCTTATAAGCTACTGGAGGAACAACAGGTTCACAAATGAGTAAAAATAGACTTCTGTCATTTAGTTGTTTCAGTTGTAGCTGACTCTTCATGACCCTATTTGGGGGTTTTCTAGGCAAATATCCTGGAGTGGTTTACCATTTTTTTCTCCAGCCCATTTTACAGATGAGGAACTATGACAACGTTAAGTGACTTGCCCACAGTCACAGTGCTATTTGTCTGAAGCCAGATTTGAACTCAAGAACATGAATATTTCTGACTCTAGGTCCACTGTACCACCTAGCTGCTCCAAATATCGACTATAGACAAAATAAACACAAATTGATAAGACGACATAGCAAATGGAAAAATCAAGAAAAGCAACTTGAGAGGGATGGTATTTAAGCTGATCCTATAAGGGAGTCACAAGAGACAAAGACAAAGTAGAAGAACATTTTAGACACGGGGGACAAAATGTGCAAGGCACAGAGGTGGGAAATGGAATACTGTATGAAGAAATAGTGAGTAGGGTAATTCCCCAACAGATAAATGGACAAAGGATACGAACAGGAAGTTTTCAAAAGAAGAAATCTAAGCTATCAAAAGCCATGTGGGAAAATGCTCTATCACTAATAAATAAATACAAATTAAAAGAATTCTGAAGTACCATTTCAACAAATTAACAAAGCTGGCAAAAAGAAGGAAAGTGATTATTGGGAAGATTGTGGGAAAATAAGTACAATAATGCACTTAGTGGATCTGTGAAAAGCAATTTGGAACCATGTCTTCAAAGTTACTAAACTGTGTATAACCTTTAACCTAGTAATACAACTACTAGGCCTATACCTCCAAAGAAATCGATGAAAGAGAAAAAGGAATTGTATTGTAAAAATATTTATAGCTGCTCTTTTGATGGTGGCAAAGAACTAGAAACTAAGTGGGGTGCCTCACAATTGGGGAGTGGCTAACTAAATGATGACACATCATTTGTTGATGGTACGTCAATGTAAAGGAATATTATTGCATCATAAAAAATTGTGAAAGGGACAGTTTTGGGGAAATCTAGGACGACTTGTATGAAATGATCCAGAGTGAAGTGAGCAGAACCAAGAAAACAATTTATATAGTGATATCAATACTATAAAGAAAAACAAATTTGAAAGACTTAAGAATGCTGATCGTTGCACAGTCATGATTCTAGACGATGGTGAAATAGGCTATATACCTCCTGGCAGAGAGGTAATGAACTCAAGATGCAGAATGACACGTGTATTTTTGGGCATGTCCAATGTGGGAATTTGTTTTGCTTGACTATGAATACTTGTAGACCAGTTTGGCTGAAGTGCAGAGTACATGAGGATAACTAATGTATAATTAGCCTGGAAAGGGCTAGAGCCAGATTGTTTAAATGCCAAATAGAAGTTTATATCTTATTCTAAAGATTCTGAAGTTTCTGGGGCAGTGGAATGACATGGTTAGGCCCAGGCGATAGCAACACGGCAACTTGGGAGGGTCAATTGTAGAGAAGATTTAACTTAATTTATTATAGGAGAGAAAAAGAGGGAGGGAGGAATGGAGGGGGAGAGAGAGAGAGAGAGAGAGAGAGAGAGAGTCAGAGCCAGAGTCCAATTAATCCATTGTAATAATCCAGGTGAGAGGTGGTGAGGGCCTGGACTAGGGTGTTTGTGGTGACAGGCACGAGAAGGGGATGGATGTGAGAGATTTTGAGGAAGTGGAAACAAGAAGACTTGACAACTGATTAAATATGAGGAGGGAGTAAAAGTGAAAAGTGAAGAATGATCCCTATGGTTGTGAACTTTGTAATTGGAAGAAGGGTGATGTTTTTGACAAAAACAGGAAAGTTAGGAGGTGAAAATTAAAGGTTTAGGGTGAAAGATGAGTTCTGTTTTGGAAATACTGAGCGTAATATCATCAGATCTTAGATTTAGAGCTGGAAATGGCCTTCAAGGTCACCTAGTCCAACCCCTTCATTTTACAGATGAGGAAATGAGGACCATAGGGGAAAAGTGACTTCCTCAATCTGGTTTTCCAGCCCATAGTGCTAAGAAGTGAAAGTAAGGAACAAAAGACAAAACTATAAAAAGCAGACAGGAGCTCACAAAGGCCAGCAGTCAAGAGTCTTTCAGGGATAGGGCAGAAAGACTTTACTCCTCCGTAACCCAAGAGCATCACTGTTTCAAAGTGCAGTTCAACCATAGACATCAAAGACAATAGAAAGGTCCAATATATCATAGCAGCTCTTTTTTCCCCTTTCTTTTTTTTTGGTCATAGTAAAGGTTTAGAAACGAAGTGGGCACCAATTGATTTTGAAATGGCTGAACAAATTGTGATATGAGAATGTAATAGACTAGATAACTAACAGGACATCCAGTTGGAGAAGTCAGACAGCTAGATAAGGAATCCTGGAGTTCAAGAAGGAAATGAGTTTTTTTTAATTTAAAAAATTTTTAAATATTTTTCCATGTTTACATATTTCATTTTCTTTCCCTTTCCTCTCCTCTCTCCCCTCCCGGATCCAATAATCACTTCCACTGGGTGAAACAAATGTTATCACTTATACCTATTTCCATATTATTCATTTTTGCAATAAAGCAGTCTTTTAAAACCAAAACCCCAAATCATGTATCCATATAAACAAAAGATAAGTCATTTGTTTTTTCTTCCTGTTTCTACTTCCACAGTTCTTTCTCTCGATGTGGATAGCATTCTTTCTCATAAGTCCCTTGGGATTGTCTTGTATTAGCAAAGTGCATTACATTGTATTGTTCCTCAGTTCCTCATTTTCAGTGTATAATGTTCTCTTGGTTCAGCTCCTTTCACTCTGCATCAGTTCCTGGAGGTTCTTCCAGTTCATATAGAAATCCTCCAGTTCATCATTCCTTACAGCACAGAAGTATTCCATCACCATCAGATACCACAATTTATTCAGCCATTCCCCAATCGAGAAACGCCCCCTCATTTTCCAATTTTTTTGCCATCACAAAGAGTGTGGCTATGAATATTTTCGTACAAGTATCTTTCCTTATTATCTCTTTGGGGTGCAAACCTAGTAGTGGTATTGCTGGATCAAAGGGCAGGCATTCTTTTTAAAGCCCTTTGGTCATAATTCCAAATTGCCCTGCAGAATGGCTAGATCAATTCACAACTCCACCAGCAATGCATTAGTGTCCCAATTTTGCCACAACCCCTCTAATATTTTTTATTTTCTATAACTGCCATATTGGCAAATGTGCTAGGTGTGAGGTGGTACCTCAGCATTGTTTTGATTTGCATTTCTCTAATTATGAGAGATTTAGAGCACTTTTTCATGTGCTTATTGATAGTTTTGATTTCTTTATCTGAAAATTGCCTATTCATGTCCCTTGCTCATTTGTCAATTGGGGAATGGCTTGATTTTTTTGTACAATTGGCTTAGCTCCTTATAAATTTGAGAAATTAGACCTTTGTCGGAGGTTTTTGTTATAAAAATTTTTGGAGATGAGTTTTATATTGAGATCTGGGAGTCATTTGCACAGAGATAACAGTTGAATCTGAGGGAGCTAATGAGATCACTGGGAGAGAGAGAGTGCAGAAAGAGGAAGAAAAAGTAGAGAGCTCAGGACACATACTTGGAGAACAGCCACAAGGAAGCAGGACATGACTAAAAATCCTGCAAAGAGACCAAGAAGAATGGCTCAGACAGGTCTCCGGCATCAAGAAAGATTCTTAGCAGCACAAAAAGGACAAAGGAGCTCAAAGTTATTAGAACAAACTTTACTAGATTCCTCACCTTCTTCTCGTCGGAGGTTCCTTTCAATGTTTGCCACACAGGAAGCACAGGTCATGCCAGTGACCTGAATGTAACATTTGGCTGGAGTCTTTGCCTCCTCCTTATCCTGGATTAGAGGTTTTGTCTCTTCTTTACTATGAGTCCATATTGCTGTCTTGCCGCATGTTTCCTTATCAGAATCTAAAAGCAATGTTTGCAATAAAGACTATTTAAAAAAAAAAAGTTCCATTCCTGGCACCAAGGGAAATAGTTTTTGCTTTTTTGGAATGTTACACCCAAAGGCTTATTGACTATACCAATGGTTCCCAACCTGTGGGCCACTGAACATTGGGGAGGCAAGGAGTTATTGCTAGGGCTCCATTTTATTAATGATATACCTTCTAGGGTAGTTAATGGCTCAATGGATAAAGAGCCAGGTTTGGAGATGGGAGGTCCTGAGTTTAAATCTGGCCTCAGACACTTCCTAGTTATGTGATCTTGGTAAAGTTATTAAACCTCAATTACCCAGCCCTCATCACTCTTTTGCCTCGGGACCAATATTTAGTATTGATTCTAAGACAGAAGGTAAGGGTTTCAAAAAAACATAATATACCTTCCAGAGACAGAATGCCCTACACACATGTAGTTTTCCAAATATATACAGATGCTATTGTGATCAATATGCAGCAAATTCATTTAAAGGGATCCTAAATACTAATCTTTGATCATTTTACATTTTCTGAATCAACAGATATTAAAAGTACAAATGTTATGTGATTGCTTGATGTTAGAAAAAGCGTGCTCATATTACAAAAGGTTGGAAACTACACCAGCAGAGATGCTTCCCTGCTATTTGACTATGCTTATATCACTAGGATACTTCCAAGTACTGAGTAAACCAATAAGGCAACCTTGAAAGTCATTAAGTGACTGCTGGCCAGTTTGGTATCTTTCCACTGCTACCAACTCCCTATTTCCTTACTACCCATTCCTGTCCAAGTGAAATCTTAAATGAATTAAAAGAGCACAGACCTAGTCCTATGGAACTCTTCCAACCACTGCCATCCTCTTAGGAGTTTAAATTAAGTGAGGATAGATAGATAAGGAGAACTTTTCAAAGTTATCTTTTTAAACCCTTACCTTCCATCTTAGAATCAATACTGTGTATTGGTTCTAAGGCAGAAGAGTGGTAAGGGCTAAGGGGTCACACAGCTAGGAAGTGTGAAGCCAGATTTGAACCCAGAACCTCCCATCTTTGGGCCTGTCAAAATTACTTTTAATGACGTATTAATACGTTCAATACCCCTACAGAAGCGAAGATGTGAGGGTTTTAAGTAAAATAAACATCAGTCTCATTGATCCTTTTCTAGTTACCTGATAAGATCTTCTTAGGAGTTCCCTCTTGTCTCTTCCCCCTTAAGCAAATAAGTGTTATCCCTATTGGGATATCAAAATCACATCTGAAAAACATTCTCCAGACCCTTGAGGGGCTTTTAAGTAGACAAAAAGATAAAATTTAAAGAAGAAAACTGAAGAAGATCATACCACTATCTAAATAGAAGGTAGAGAAAAAGTAGAAATTATTTCATAAATGTTTTTAATAGAGTCTCTTGATGGCTGAGTTATATGAACTAACTTTGAAACAGCAAAGACAAGCCTAGGTGGTAAGGAACTGGAGGTCCTGAAACTGAGTTCAAATCCTAGCTCTGCTACTTATCTACAACCTGCTTGATCATGGACTTATCATCTCTGGGCCTCTGTTTACTTACCTATGAAAAGAGACTAACTGATTTTCTAAGATTCCTCCAGCTCTTAATATATGATACACTAAAATCTGAGATAACTTCACCTTCTATGAGGCTACAAAATTAGAGATGAGTGAAAAGACTCTGTGATTACCATCCATTCAACCAAACCCCCTTACCTACATGGCAGTTTTTTTTTATATCCTCCCTAATTTAGACATGGAAATCATACATTTAAATTATAAAATAAGCAGCTGAAAATGTTACCCTCATTACAAGGTCCACTGGTCACCATCCCAACAATGAGTTGGGAGTAAAGGTCAAACTAAGATTTGAGGATTCCTAACTCTTCACCAGAATCTAACCAATAAGACTACATTTGTCAGAAACATTTCCCCCTAATTATCTCTGACATGAGCAAAAATAAATCTACCACCTGAAAGCCAAAAATAGTAGGGAAATTAATAAGACCAGGTTTTTAACTCTATCTAACTCTAAAAAATTGGGCAATGCAGGATAAAGTATTTACTTCTCTAAGGAAACACAGGAAATATTCATTAAGAGCAGCAGGTATCAGAGCAGGGGACATTTGGGAAGAATCCTCAGCAGATTAGCAGTAATTAATTCCCTGCTGCAAGATAAAGGGCAGAGAATTTTGCTTCAATCTTTCACCACTTGGGATTGGAGGGAAGTCTCCAATCTCCCTTGCAGTCTGAGGAAATTCCCATCTAATGTACCTCCCTGTGTTCCCACCCTTCTTTCAAGAATTGACCAACACCTATGAGGGTGAGGATTGACCCATAACTTACCCCTATACCTGCAATGATTTGGTATATGTGAAGAAAACCAAGAGATAGAATTGGCCACTAATAGCCCTATGTAGTCTTTTCCTCATGAACAACTGGTTGGAGCCTGCCTGGTACTCTTCTGTAGCTGAGCTGGTGGGCAAGAGACTGCATTTTGTTCAAATTCTTGCAAATGCTTCAGTCATTCCCTCAAGGATAGGCAACTAGATCCTTCCAGGGTCTTTGCTACTTTCCTGGTCATGGGAAAACATCCTGAAGTAGTGAAGGCCCTAGTCTGCTATTTAGTACCCAGGAGGAATACCAAGTAATACCAGAGTTGCCAGGGAAAAAAATTCCAAAAGGAATTTCATTTTCAAAGGCAATAGTTTACCCAAGCCAATGTGTTAACCCAGTTTAATTCGTATCTTAATTTTACTTTAAAGCTCCCTCATTCCTTCAAAATTACCAATAATTATTCAGGAACCTTATTAATGCAAAAAATAAGTTAATAATGACAATCACTTAAAAGTTTTTTTTCTTTCAGATTAATTGGGTTAGGGTTAGTCCAAGAGGCTAATCTAGTTATTCTTCTGCAATTTTGACACTTTTTAAGTACGATAGAATCTTTTTTTTTTTTAAATAAACCCTTACTTTCTGTCTTAGAATTGATACTAAGTATCGGTTTCAAGGTAGATCAGTAAGGGCTAAGCAAATGGGGTTAAGTGACTTTCCCAGGGTCACACAGTTAGAAAATGTTTGAGGTCAGATTTAAACCCAAGACTTCCCATCTCCATGTCTGGATCTCTATCTAGTGAGTCACCTTGCTGCCCCATAAGTGCAACAGAATCTTAAAATAAGTCACAGAGGTTTAGCATCTCAGCACAAATTCAGGCCCATGAAACAGTCAATATTTGGCTATTCTCCAGGCAAATGAGATAGTTTGGCAGAATGAAAGAATTATAGTCAGAACAAGGGTGTCAAATAAACCAGTTTCTTGTCTCTACCTTTCTTTCCTATAGGCTGTATTAGCATGCAATTCAACAAGCATTTTATTAATCTCCTCCTAAACTCTGTGCTAGGCCATGGCCACAAGGAGTTTCACTGTGCTGGGGCATAGTATATACCGAGAAGTCAGGGTGTCCCTGGAGCCTCCAAGAATTTGGATGGGGGAAAATTTACATGTTTAGTTTCTCTAATCTCTAAGTAAATTTTAGCACTTTCTTCAAATTATTTAAAACCGTGATTCTGAAAGGGGTCCATAGATTTCCCTGAAGAGAAGCAAAACACCCCAAAAGGTTAAAAACCACTGAATAGGGAGATCACAAGAGAAAACCTGTAGAAGGAAGTTTGTTATTCAAACCATGAAGAAGCGGTAGAGTCTATGAGGCCTCTGCCTAGAGGCAGGAGATGAAATGCCACGTGTAGGGGACAACAAGCAGAAAAGGTAATTGAAGAAGTTCAAAAAATTCAGGAAAGAACTTTCTGTGTGCTCCTGCAAACTAAATAATCACTGAGAAAGTTTATGAAGGAATTAAAATGCACAATTAAACCGTTTCATCTGTTGAAGTTAACCTCTCATGAAGCAAGGGACTGGGTAAGTACATCAGTGCAATCAGAAAATGGCATACCAATAATGCTGGATGAAACAAAAGTATGTTCTACACAAAAACCCTTCCTCTGATCCTCATCTTACCAAGTGTTGCAGCCAACATTTCCACATCAGTAACTAGTTAGTGTTTGCTGAATTGAACTGAATTCTGGAGTGGAAGGAAACTTTAAACCTCTTCCAGCCTAATCTCTTCATTACACAGATAAGGAAAAGAAGGCCCAGGGAAGCAACTTGTCCAAGGTCACAGAGATCATTAAAGGCAGTTAGCACTAGAACTTGGGTTTCCTGGCTCTTTCCATTATACCACACTTCCTTTTAATTATTTTCCTTTGTCACTGCTGTGAAATCCCTTTAATCTGGTAAGATTTCCAGAATTAGAGGCACTAAACCTTCTAGTCTTTCCACATGATTTTACTAAGAGAGGAATGAATATGTGTCAGAACCTAAATCTTTTGAAATCTTCTATATGAAAATGAGTGGAATTAACACCAAGAAAAGGTCATTTCATGCCTTTCATGTCAACAGTCAATAAGAAGTAATTCCCATTTTCCTGCCATGGAGGATCTGCTTTAAGGAGGATCAGGGACACCCATTTTTGTCTCAGATTCTGAGGGTAAAATGGGAAGATCTCTGCATGACAACTTCTGTTCTCTCTAAGATAGTAGAAATCAGAGACATAGTCTAGAACCAACTCTGTGCTCATTTTGGAGATGCCACCTGATTTTTCAAGTTTATTTAAATCAGAGAAATATATCCAGATATTTTCTGTTTCTCTTTTTAGGTCTGGTCCAATTCAAGTTCAAAATGACAATAGTTTGAACCAGGTCAA
>NC_058136.1:35953119-36014516 GCF_016433145.1 Gracilinanus agilis | reverse complement strand
AGTTTGTTCAGCCATTCCCCAATTGAAGGACATACCCTCCCTTTCCAGTTCTTTGCCACCACAAAAAGCACAGCTATAAATATTTTCGTACAAGTCTGTTTATCTATGATCTCTTTGGGGTACAAACCCAACAATGGTATGGCTGGATCAAAGGGCAGGCATTCTTTTATAGCCCTTTGAGCATAGTTCCAAATTGCCAGCCAGAATGGTTGGATCAGTTCACAACTCCACCAGCAATGCATCAATGTCCTAATTTTGCCACATCCCCTCCAGCATTCATTACTCTCCCCTTCTTTTATTTTAGCCAATCTGCTAGGTGTGAGGTGATACCTCAGAGTCGTTTTGATTTGCATTTCTCTAATTAGTAGAGATTTAGAACACTTTCTCATGTGCTTATTGATACTTTTGATTTCTTTACCTGAAAATTGCCTATTCATGTCTCTTGCCCATTTATCAGTTGGGGAATGGCTTGATTTTTTATACAATTGATTTAACTCCTTGTATATTTGAGTAATTAGACCCCTGTCAGAGTTTTTTGTTATAAAGATTTTTTCCCAATTCGTTGTTTCCCTTCTGATTTTGACTACATTGTTTTTGTTTGTACAAAAGCTTTTTAGCTTTATATAATCAAAACCATTTAAATTACATTTTGTAATTTTCTCTAACTCTTGCTTGGTTTTAAAATCTTTCCTTTCCCAGAGATCTGACAAGTATACTATTTTGTGTTCACTTAACTTATTTATAGTTTCCCTCTTTATATTCAAGTCATTCACCCATTCTGAATTTATCTTGGTGTAGGGTGTGAGATGTTGAGCTAAAGCTAATCTCTCCCATATTGTTTTCCAAATTTCCCAGCAGTTTTTGTCAAATAGTGGATTCATGTCCCAAAAGTTGGGCTCTTTGGGTTTATCATACACTGTCTTGCTGACGTCATTAACCCCAAGTCTATTCCACTGATCCTCCCTTCTGTCTCTTAGCCAGTACCATACCGTTTTGATGACCGCTGCTTTATAGTATAGTTTAATTCTGGTACTGCTAGGCCCCCTTCCTTCACATTTTTCTTAATTATTTCCCTTGATATTCTTGATCTTTTGTTATTCCAAATGAAATTTGTTATAGTTTTTCCTAATTCAGTAAAGAAGTTTGTTGGTAATTTGATAGGTATGGCGCTAAATATAGTGCTTTCTTTTTAATTAATATCTCCAATTTTATCTAGGTCTAGAACATGGTTATTTGTATGTTGCCTCCCCATTAGACTATGAACTTCTTGGGATCAAGGGCTGTCTTCTACCATTTTTTGTATCTCCAGTGCTTAGCAAAGTGCCTAACACATAATCTAACAAATGATTAATTGTCCCTTCTAGCACTTATAGAGATGTTCTTTCCTAGGAAGGCAAGATGCTGTGCTAGAAAGGACACTGGACATGGAGCTTTTTTTTTCTACTTTATTTACTTATTTATTTTTGAGGATTTTTCCATGTTTACATGACTCATTTTCTTTCCCTCCCCTCTTCCCTCCCACCTCCCAGAGCTGATAAGCAATTCCACTGGGTTGTACAAATGTTGTCACTTCATACCTATTTCCATATTATTCATTTTTGCTATAGAGTGATTTTTTAAAAGCCAGACTCCAAATCACATCCCCATATATACATGATAAGTGATGTCATATGCTTTGCTTTTCTCACCCACAGTTCTTTCTCTCAATGTGGATAGCATTCTTTTACATAAGTCCTTTGGGAGTGTCCTGGCTTGTTGCATGGCTACTGGTAGCAAGGCCCATTACATTGGATTTTCCCACAATGTTTTGCTTTCTGTATACAATGTTCTCCTGATTCTGCTCATTTCACTCCACATCAGTTCATGGAGGTCTTTCCAGTTCATATGGAAAGCCAACAGATCAAAAATCCTTACAGCACAATAGTATTCCATCACCATCATATACCACAATTGGTTCAGCCATTCCCCAATTGAGGGACATCCCCTCATTTTCTAATTTTTTTGCCACCATAAAGAGCGCATCTATGAATATTTTTGTGCATGTGTTTTTGGACATGGAGCTTCTGAAGAAGCTTCAGTTCAAATCCTGACTTTGCCACTTCACACTTTTGTGAGCTTAGTTAATTTGACCTCCTCGGCCTCAATTTCCTTACCTGTTCCATGAGGAAGGGTGTGGTCTTAATGATTTCCAAAGTCTCTTCCAGCTTTGGTTCTACTGTTTAGCTGCTTTTATCTTCATATCACTTCTGCCCACCCAACCACCTGGGCTAGTATTATATCCTCAGCATAGTAGACACATAACACATTGATCAATGGATTGGTATTTGGTGCCAATCTGATAGATTTGAGCGACCCTGAGAGTTGGCCTGAGGGTTCTGGATGCTTGGTGTACTCCCCTATTTGATCCCCAAATTCGCTTCTGAAGGGTGGAATCAACATTCCTTCTATAACTATCTGCTACGAAGCTGGGACATATGTGCTCATTTGCTAGTATTTTATGACAATTACATAAAGTCAATGCTGCATAATTCTTATTAATAGAAGAGAACACTGGTACAAAGCCCCAAATGGGAAGAAAAGAAATTCTACATTTGGCTTTGAAATCCATTTTGTGATTTTCTAAAATCCATTTTGTGATTTTCTAAAAGCAACTATACTGTGCTCCCCTAAATCTCCTCTAGGCTACATAGCCTCAGACCTTTCAGCTGATCCTCACAGGGTACAACCTTGAGAACCTTTACTGTTCTGGTGACACTCCTTTGGAGACTCCTCAGCTCATGAACATCTTTTCTAAAAGTGGTGCCCAGAATTCAAGATGATATTGTCTGCTCAGGGTGGAGTACTCTAGCACTATCACCTCCTTCACTCAGCCTAAGATTACATTTGCTTTCTTGGCTGCCATATACTGATGAGTCAAAGCTCCATTTCCTCAAAAGAGATATGAACATGCACTCCACTCCCTTCTTTGGCAAAGGTGGGGGACAGCAGGTATGAATGATGTATATGACGTTGCATTTAGTTGCTGTTGGTTAGTTTTGCTGAACTGGGTTTTAAATTTTTCAGTTCTTTGCTATAAGGGATGACTTTCTGGGAGAGAGATGGGAAGAGACATATTGGGAAATGTAGGTACCTTGAAAAGAAGATATCAATTACAGTTCAGCAACAAAAAAGGTTACTGTTTAGGTCTAGCCACTCAATCAGTTCCAAAATCACTACCTCTTTTTCCCTTTTCCAAAACAAAAGATTAGACCTCCATGGATCTTCACCCAAATACTTCCCCCTTCCCCCTGATACTACCCTCCTCAGGTTCCTGAATTTCCTCACATCTTCTTAAAACTTCTTAATATATGAAGCAACTCTGTCCTGTCTTCATCCCATATCTCCTGCCACAAACCATACACCACACACACACACACACACACACACACACACACACGCACGCACGCACGCACGCTCTTTTATCTATTTTTTTCTTCGAGTAGACCCTCCCAGAGCCATGTTCCAGGCATGAGGTCCAGATCACTAAGCCTCAGTGAAACTTATGTAGTCAACTTACCTCCTCACATTAGGATTATTCTGCTGCCACATATTTTGTGCAACTGTGCAGAGACATCTAAGGCCATGAGTTGTATTGTTCTTACTATTACTATTCATGTTTTCTTTCTTGGGCTCTGTCTGTGGTCAACTTCTGAGTATTTCACTTGCAAGTCTTTTTCAGCTACACTGGATGATTTGGGGCTTGATGAAGACTCAAAGGCAATTTTATCCTTCCCCCTACTTTTTCAGTTTCAAGTTCTTCTGGCTAGTGCAAACCCTGGCTTCCAGCCCAAAGCCACATCCAAAGTGGATTTGAAGTTCAAAAGCTGAACAACATAGCATAAAGTTCTACTCTTCCCCTAAAAGTTTTAAACACAGTGTAACTGATCACTCTTAAGAAAAAACAGTGAGGAAGTCTTTTTGGTTTGTTTAAAAATATTTTTAAAAATCATTTCCTTGATTTAAAATGCAAAAAGTACTCGGTGATGATATTTACTATATTTATTGTTTCACCTTTTATTTATAAATAATGTAAGTAAATAAGGAAACTATAGCGTACTAATCAACATCGAAATCCTCCTGTTGTTCCTTAATGCTTAAGGAAAAATATTACCTTATTTTTTAACTGCTTGAGTGTTTTAAACTTGGTCAACTAGATGTATTTCCAGGTTCTGAGACTCTATCAGTGAGGGCCTATTCAAGATGGAACTCCAAGTAGGACACCAGCACTGGAAGTAGAGTCTTTCCAGTCTGGCAGAATGTGTCAGAGCATTTGCAATATTAGGCTGGCCTGGTCTTTGAAAATCTAGGGTCACATCCATACCACATCACAATGAGGCCTCAGAGGGGGACCAGAGTGAATATAAGTCAATTTGTCCAGCTGATTTTTTTCCCCTGTTTTGTTAACCTAAGATCTAAAATGGAAACTTTAATAGCCAAAGGAAAGTCACAGTTAACTATGAGTTACACATTATAAAAACTGTCTAAGCTTTTAGCAGTTTAAGCAGCCTAGGCTTATTCTTCTGTCCTGAGGTTCTGGGGAGACTGAGAAGGAGCTAGAGCAGTGATTCTCAAAGTGGGTGTTACCGCCCCCTGGTGGGTGCTGCAGCAATCCAGGGGAGCAGTGATGGCCACAGGTGCATTTATCCTTCCTATTAATTGCTATTAAAATTTAAAAAAAATTAATTTCCAGGGGTGCTAAGTAATATTTTTTTGGAAAGGGGGCAGGAGGCCAAAAAAGTTTGGGAACCACTGAGCTAGAGAATGGCTGGGGTTAATGCTAGGCCCTGAACTGACCTGGAAGATAAGGGTGAGCTCGATAGCTTTTGTGAAATTGTTCAGGGTGTATGTGTATATAGGTCCTGATGGACTACACATATATATAGATGTTAACGGTTCAATTGTCGCGATTTGAGGAGCCTCCAGTTGGGTATTCCAGGGATTTGCGTTTGACCCCGTGCTGGTTAACATTTTTATCAAAAACTTGGACAATGGCATAGATGGGATGCTTATCAAATCTGTAAATACTAAACTGAAAGGGAGAACTGACACAATGGGGGATAGAGTGAAGATCTCAAAGTCTCTTGAGGAACAAATGTAAAATTTTATATTTGACTACAAAAAAAATCTACCCTGAGTACAAGATGGAGTTTTAAGGGTTTCAGACAGCACTCCTGAAAAAAGATCTCAAGGCTTGAATGGACTACAAGCCCAATGTGAATTAGCAGTGGAATGTGGAAGGCAAAAAAACCCTATTACAGCCTTGAGCTGCATTCCTTTTCTCCCAAGGATTATTTTAGACATCTGAATAAAATAAAACCTACTAAGGATTGATATGAGATTCCTCAGATGCCTAATGTGTATCACATGAACTACACAACATCCTAACTTTTAACTACGCTGGATGCCCAAGCCATACCTCTAATATAATGTCTTTTTGTGATATCACAATGTGACCACTCACATGACATACTGTCTCAAAACTAATCTTTTTTTTTTAACTCTTACTTTCTGTCTTAGAATCAATACTGTGTACTGGTTATAATGTAGAATAGAGGTAAGGGCCAGGAAAGAGGGGTTAAGTGACCTGCCTAGGTCACACAGCTAGGAAGTATCTGAGGCCAGATTTAAAACAGGACCTCTCATCTTTGGCCTGACTCTCAATCCACTGAGCCACCTAGGTGACCCTCACCAAAACAATCTTATCCATAACATGCTCATTCAAGATAAGAGTTTCTATGGCATGCCAATATTGTAAAGAGGCAGTATTGCACAATGGAGAGAGAGAGACGGGCTTAAAGCCACAAAGATGTAGCTTCAAAGCCACTCTCTGACACACGCACTGGCTATCACTGGGCAAGTCATTGGATCTTTCAGTGCTCTCAGTATCTCTGCCAAAAAAAAGTTCTCCCCAAATAGGGTCACGAAGAGTAAGACACAAATGAAATGACTCAACAACATAAGTTGTAGAGGAAGTATCTACTTGCATTGTTAGAGGGAGTTTTCCTACACAGAAATTCTCTACACCACTAACATCGTAAGTCCAGTTCCTTTCCCCATTAACATTCTGCTCTGATAGTTTCAAATACATTGAAAATTGAAACATGATCAAGAAAATAGTCATATTGAAAGGATATTTATCTCATTCTTATAAGTCCATTTAAACCCTGTCAATGAAACATATTCAATTTACTTCCAACTTGGTAAAAGATTCAAGACTGTCATGAGGAAGAATCCCACAAAAGGGACCTTATAATTGAAAAGTTATTCTGGAAACGAATGAGTAAGGAGTTTGGCCCTTTGCCCTGAATTATCTTTGATGAGCATATGAAAAATAAGATTGAAGGCTCTGAAGGTCATTAACTGGATTTGCATTATGTGCTATCAAGACAATGTTTTTAACCGATTCCAGAAATATCTATTACAAAGAAGGTATGTGGATTGGTCAGCAAACATTTGAAAACTAAGACCTGTGTGTGGAAAGGCTAGAAGTGTAAGAATAATGGCAAGGCAGAAAAGGACCAGGTTGTGAAGAGCTTTAACTGCCAAAGAGAAGACAATGTTTGATCCAAGAGATGTTGTTGCTGTTCATTCTTCATTTCTGAAGAGGGCCATTGACCTCACGGGGTGACATCTTGACTTGAGCATGAGTTGGATTGAAGTGAGGCAGATTGCACAAATTTGTCAGCCTCACTCTCTCTTCCAAAGTCATCTAAGTCCAGTGGCAAGACAAAAGTCAGGATAAATGGTGATGGCCTGGGATGCAGTAGATGACCTTCACATCTTCGATGTCTGACCAAACTCTAAGTGCTCCACAGCCTCTTCTATAGCTGCCTTCATGGCCCCTGGAATAAATTGTTCTCAACACATTCAACTGGAGGAAGGCTTCACACGCTTGGGGTAGACATCCTCCTACCTCACCAATTAGTTTGAGGCTTATCTGTCACAAAGGTGCACATGGAACAGGTTCTTGGAGCCATAAGTGAGAGTTGGGTGACAGGTGAACACCAAAGGTAGATGAGTAGCCCTGAAAAGTGCTAGGCAAACCTTCCCACCAGAGGTGCTAGTCCTTCTAGAACACCGCATACATCCCTAGAGATAATAGGGAGCTAAAGGAGTTCATATCATGAGTGGGGAAGAGATTGGAATAGTCTGGTGTATGCTTTAGACTTTGGAAGCTGAGTTGAGGATGGAATGAGAAGGGAACTGAAGCAGGGAGGCCAATTAGAAAGCTACTACAATATTCCAGGTGAGAGAAGATAAGAGCTTAGAATCCAGAGAAATCATTTGCACATGGTTATTTGCGTGAGAGAGATGTTTTGAAGGTAGAAATGACAACATTTGTTAACAAATTGGATGTCAAGGGTGACATCTCTGTGTGAGATAGTATAGAGGGGGAAGAAAAGAAGGCCCAGGACAGAACCATGGAGGATACCCATAGTTAGTGAATGAGATAGAGATGAAAAAAAACAATAAAAGAGACTGGAGAAGAATCAGACAGATAGGAAAAGACTAAAGAGAGAGAGAGCAACACAGTGCCACAAAACCCAGACCTGAGAGAACATCCAAGAGAATGTGAACAGCAAATTACTCAAATATACAAGGAGTTAAAGCAATTGTATAAAAAAATCAAGCCATTCCCCAATTGATAAATGGGCAAGAGACATGAATAGGCAATTTTCAGGTAAAGAAATCAAAACTATCAATAAGCACATGAGAAAGTGTTCTAAATCTCTAATAATTGGAGAAATGCAAATCAAAGCGACTCTGAGGTATCACCTCACACCTAGCAGATTGGCTAAAATGAAAGAAGGGGAGAGTAATGAATGCTGGAGGGGATGTGGCAAAATTGGGACATTGATGCATTGTTGGTGGAGTTGTGAACTGATCCAACCATTCTGGCTGGCAATTTGGAACTATGCTCAAAGGGCTATAAAAGAATGCCTGCCCTTTGATCCAGCCATACCATTGTTGGGTTTGTACCCCAAAGAGATCATAGATAAACAGACTTGTACGAAAATATTTATAGCTGTGCTTTTTGTGGTGGCAACAAATTGGAAAAGGAGGGTATGTCCTTCAATTGGGGAATGGCTGAACAAACTGTGGTATATGCTGGTGATGGAATACTATTGCGCTCAAAGGAATAATAAATTGGAGGAGTTCCAGGTGAACTGGAAAGACCTCCAGGAACTGATGCAGAGCGAAAGGAGCAGAGCCAGAAGAACACTGTACACAGAGACTGATACACTATGGTAAAATCGAATGTAATGGACTTCTGTACCAGCAGCAATGCAATGACACAGGACAGCTCTGAGGGATTTATGGTAAAGAAAGCTACCCACATTCAGAGGAAGAACTGCAGGAGAGGAAACATATAAGAAAAACAACTGCTTGAACGCATGGGTTGGGGTGGACATGATTGGGGATGTAGACTCGAAACCACCACACCAATGCAACTAACAACAATTTGGAAATAGGTTTTGATCAATGACACATGATAAAACCAGTGGAAATGTGCGTTGGCTATGGGGGGAGGGTGCAGGGGGTGAAGGGGAAAGTAGGAGCATGAATCATGTAACTATGTTAAAAACGAATATTAATAAATGTTTTTAAAAAAATGTGAACAGCAGTACCAAGTCCTGAAGAAGGGTCAAAGAAAGATGAGGAGTAAGTGAGAGGGCTATTAGGTTTGACAATTAAGAGGTCACCAGCAACTCAGGAAAAAGCAGTTTCACTTGAACCCACGTGGAACCCAGATTGCAGAGGGTTTAGAAGACAGTAAGAGGAGAAGAATTAAAGGAATTGGGTTCAGATTCTTTCTCTTGTTTGCCTCACCATTGCCTCTTGTTTTCCCTGGATGCCTTCAAGATTTAGATAAAATCTTATTGTGGAAAATGGGAGAGGGAAGTGAGGAGGTAGGAGTAGGAATAGAATGATTGCCTTAATGTAGTGAGGACCTGGTTAAGAATAGAATCATAAGTGTGTAGGGGATCCATTTAGCACCATTTTGTGATTTCCTCTAGTTCTATTCAGCAGCATGTGAATAGATATAAAAGAGGTAAATGGGTAGCTGACCACTTTCCAGCACTGTGCCTGAAATGCTCTCCCTCTTCTATGTCCTACAAAAATGTCCATGTCTCTTTCATCCTTAAAATTCATTTGTTTCTACTGTCTCCATTAGCTCTCCTTTCTGGAGAGAGCATAGAGACAGGAGATGATATGTCAAGTGCAAAGTGGTTCTTCTCCTTGTCAAGGTCAACCCCCCTACAAGCATCCTTGATCCTATCCCTTTCCAGGGCTGGAATTTGGCAAGGCATGATCATTAATAGGGCAAGGGATTTGAGATTAGAGTATAAAGCTGAGTTGGTTCATCAAGGGATGGATATAGAGAAGGGAGGAGAAGTAGCTTGTGCAAGAGTAATGGCCTGGGAAAGAACTGAGGGGTAGAAGGAAGAGCCAACTTGCAAAAAGGTAAAGGGAATGGAAGTCACAAGGAGAACAGAGAATAGGATTAGTGATTCTAAGGCACAGAGAAAGAAGGAATGATAAAAGATTATGGTCAGATAAAGGAATTTTGAGGTTTGGCCCAAGGAAGTAGAATACATATAAGTGATGGCAAGATAATAACAATAAATAATAGCTAACGTATATGAAAGAAAGTGCAGTCAATAATGGAAAAGAAGGTGAGAAGCAATGTTGTGTGGAAGAAGCAAGGTTTCAGTGAGTGCCAGAAGATGGAAGAAGTGAGAAAGGGAGGGGTTTAAGATGAAAGGTGGTTTGTTAGTTATGGAATAGGCATTTTAGGGGTCAACACTGGCATGGCAGGGTTAAGGTAAATGAGAATAAGAGAATAGGTAGCTGGGGATAGGAAATTTGGTTTGTAGATCAGCAACTGGCAGTTCAGGATCACTGACATGGGTATGGCAGCCATAGAGGAGTAATTCTAGGGAGAGTCTTAGTATTTGGAAATATGTCCATGAAGAAGGAATATGATTGGAATGTTTGGGATATCTCCTTTGAATGCAACCTCATGACAGGCAGTCAGTGATATTGTACCCAGAAAGCCCTGCTGATAGCAGGTAGGAACAGAAAGAAGTGTGAGAGCTGGAGCAGGAGATGGTGGAACTTTGGAGTTAGATTTGGCCTTCTCAGATCATGGAAATCAAGCCCTAGTTAGTTCCTCTTTCCATCAGGGCAAATGATCCCAGAGAAAGGCTATCATGTTATTTTCTAATTTTGTCTTTTCCTTAAGTCTAAGACTACTGTGATAATTAAATTCCAACTACATCACTTCAAAGTTAGCTTCCTGATTTCCACTGACACTTAGCCAAACAAACAACAGTGCTATGTTCTTTTATAAGATTAGTCCATTGCAATTACAGACACAATTTCTGAAAAGTACTTAAATCCTGAAAGTGAGAAAACACATGGTATTTCATCCCATCTGCTCCAATGTTAGAAATTTCCTTGACTATTAATTTTCTCTGTAAACTCATTAAAGCCCTAAAGCAGTGATGGGCAAACTACGGCTCGTGGGCCAGATGTAGTGGTGGGGTGGTGGGGGTGGTGGTGCCCTGAAATGTTCTGTCTGGCAGCATGACATTATTCCTAATCTGACGAAACTTCAAAAGAGTTGCTTTAGAAACAGACTGACAAATGAGCATTTCCTTTCCTTTGGCCCCCTCTTTAAAAAGTTTGCCCATCACTGCCCTAAAGCATTAAGCTGACTTGTTCAATGTGGTAGGGAGGATCACTGACTGCATATCAGACTTTATGCAAAATTCTATCAAGAGTTCTGAGAGTTCTTTGAAATGGTGAATAACTTCCTAAAAATCTGGTTGCTAAATAACAAGTAGTGGTACAGTGGAGAGTGTTCAATTTAGAGTCAGGGAGACCCAAGTTAAAATCCACCTGCAGGGGGGCAGCTAGGTGGCTCAGTGGATTGAGAGCTAGATGGGAGGTCCTAAGTTCAAATCTGGCCTCAAGATACTTCCTAGCTGTGTGACCCTGGGCAAGTCACTTAACCCCCACTGTCTAACTCAATGCTCTTCTGCCTTTGAACCAATACACAGTATTGATTCAAAGATGGAAGGTTAGGGTTAAAAAAAATCCACCTGCAGATACCCGCAAGTTGTATGATACTGGGAAAATCACCCAATTCTGTCTCACTTTCCGCATCTGTGAAATGGGGTTAATGATAGCAACTACTTTACAGGGTTATTAAATGTGAGGACCAAATGAGAAGATGCATATAAGGTACTTTTTAAACTGTAAAGAATTATATGTGTTATTATTATTATTATAATCCAAATGTTGCATCTTCAAAATTATAATCTCTAAAGTCTCCTCTAGCAATAAATTTCATGATCCTGTTAGCTGACTATAATTAGACTTAAAATACTGTAAAAAATGACCAAAATGTTTATAATAATATTACTAAAGTTGATGTTCTGAAGGTAGTAACATATGTTATGCTGCCTAGAGGACAGGATCCACGATCTGAAAAATATCTAATGTACTGTGGCCACTATATGTACAGTAGGATCTCATTTTATGTGTCCAATACATTCCAAGACCCTTCATGTAAGTTGAAAATCATATATAATAGCAAACCCCATTATTTATTAAGTATTTCTTTATACAAACATGCCTAGCTACTTTACTAGTTTTCTTAGGCTTCTCAGAGCTACCAGCATCACTACTCTTATACTTTGGGGCCATTATTAATAACTAAATCACATTAATGAAACAAGAGAAGCACTACTCTGACACAGACATGATTTGTTATAAGTGAAAACTCTGACAAAGACTGATGCAAGAGCTAATATTTGGTGCAAAACTATGCGATGACTCACACTTCTCAGAGAGAGAATGAGCATGAATCAAGGGAAAATGGAGGAGATTTAGCAGTAATTAAAATTTGTTATTTTATGTATTTTCCTGCCTTTATATTTTTCTATTACCAGTCATGTAGACATGAATTTGCAAGGGCTGTGTTTGTGTAAAACAATGTCCTACTTTAGAGTAACATGTTGGTTCAGACCTATGACTTCACTTAAATAGGCAACTCCCAGTGAATGCTAATGTTAATTAGTATATTATTTGCATTTTTCCTATATGTCGAAATACACCAAGAGTGGGCCTAGAGAGTTCCTATAAGAGGAGGGACTAGGGGGAAGGAAAAGCAGGAAAGGTGAGGCAGGAAGTGCTAAGAAGTATCCTTTTACCTTTTCAGTGTAGACTATCAAGTAGCCAAACTTAGAAAATATAGCACTATGTATCTCTCACTATTTTATAATATACACAAAAATACGTCTCTCTCCATATATGTGTATGTATCATACATATATGCATATATTATATATAGATATGTAATGTGTATAGATACACAAAATTTACTCTGTAGTAATTTACTCAACAATAGCTTACTATTTGTAATTTCCTATTTATTATAGTAAAGGTAATTTACTATTACACCTAATTTACTCTGTAATAAATAGTAAATTATTTGTGTGTAGAAATAAACACATGCATATATAAGCATATATGTGCATACATGTATAATTTATGTGTGTGTGTGTGTGTGCCACACACATACACACATATTTAATTCCATTTCTTTGCAAATCAGTCAAAACCAAATAACATTGATCTGACCTTTAAGAGTTCTTTGTTAAGCAGTGGTAAATCATAGAAAGATCTTGAAGAAACAGTCACCAACATCTCTGAGTGGCATTCAGGAGACTTTTTTGGAAAACCACATAGGAACATACATGTAAATATCAATGACGACTCTAACCCTGTAATCATGAGCATAAATGCTGTCAGAAAAAAAACGATTTCTACCTGAAGTGGCTCACCAAGTAGGGGAGCTATGTTTTCTACAGAATATTCTTGTTGTTAGTAAGCAGAACATAAGTTAATTTGGAGAAAAATTCAAGTGTATTTGTTTCTAGATGGTAAAAGTCTTACTATTATTATCAAAGGTACTCCTGTCAGGAGTAACTACATAATTGTGGGATTCAGCTTCCACTCTGGCACACAGTACCAATCACTTTAGATCAAAGGAAAATTTAAATGGTTTCATTTAAAGATTTTTGAAACTCAAATTCAGGTGTCACATTTACTACTCATTAAAAATTAAACCACTTATTTTAAAAGAAAAAAACTAAGTGCTGTAGAATTTAAATCTATTTTCCTGCTAGCCTTTTCCCCAAGCCAACAAGTTGAAAAATACCACTTCTTTCCTTGATGGATGGTTCTGATTAGTCAAAGAATTACACAAATTTTATGAAGTAAAAATGATTATTCTGGAGATCAATTCAAACCATAAAAGGTGCCTTAAAAATAAATAAATGAAACGGGCACCTGTTGATTCTAGTTTTCCAATTTGGCTTTTCCCCCAAAACGAATCAGAGACAACTGCGTATGAGGGGCCCAAGTGGATGCCTAGGACCTATAACAGGGCAGGTGGCAAATATAAAGAAACTAACTTCAGAAGAATTTTAGAAGGGCAAATTAAGAGAGAAATACCAAATGGGGGTCCATGAAATTGAATCAGGTGCCAAAGGAGTAGAAAACATTTGGAAACTATCACCATACTTCTCTTTTCCCCTAAAAACTTCCCTAGCTATCACCATGAGCACAACCTTGGATCTGATTGGAGTCTGCTCTTTTCCTCAAAGTAAGTAGAATCCATGGAAAGTTTATTTCCAATCCCTATGGACATGAAACTCAAATTTGGAACCTCACCAATAGGCTTTTATTTGGAAGAAGGGCAGGGAAAGGAAAGTGCATCAAATGGGAAGTGCCTACATTTCCATATCACTTCCACATAGAACCCCTTTCATCTCCAGGTTTTAGTGCTTTATCAAAATGAAACACAATGGCTGAGGTGATCAGATCTTTTACCAACTAGGTGAAACCAAAGGCTATTTGGCTCCAGTTCTTGTGAAAAGTCATATTGTTCAAGTCTGGACTATCCTGTATTCAACCACAAAGCCACTTTCACTGGGACTCTTACCGTGAGAAACAAAATGACAAACTAAGTAAAACCCCAAGTAAGAACTTTGCTAAACTGGAAGTAAATGACCTGGAAAACACACCAAGGTCACTAATTCCAATTTAATTAACTCTACAGACTTCTTAAATAAATGAACTTTTGATGTGAATGGGGAATCTTTCAGAGTCCTGATAATAAAGGCCTTATTAGTCTGCTCTTCAGTTGGACAGAATTCTCCATAGAACATATGAATATCTCTCCTGTGTGGTTGAGAGGAACAAAATTATGATGAATATAGATTTCAAATACAGTACACGCTAGAATATGATAAGCAGACAAAGAACACAAAATGCTGGGAAGTCCAATGATGGAGGATCACCTTTAATGGGGGTAATTTTAGAATTGCTAGAAACTGATTAAATTCCTCATCAGTTTTCAAATAGAACAGGTTTTACTTTTTTTCCCTCTTCTTTCATAATAAATGATGTAGAAAAGACAAATTATAGAAAATATCTCAATGGCCTAAAGAAAAACCGCCACTACTATAAGGTTCTTCCAATGGTTTTCAAACCTTCACTTAGGCACTAAGAAGAACAACATTCCTTAGATGAGGCTACCAAATGTGTATCCTTTCCTGGACCTATTAGGGATATGTTTAGAGAATGATTCATTAATCCCTGGCTGTAAAAAGATACCTTCGAAGTCACCAACTCATAGTAAATATATATAATAGCATACCTCCATAGGAGTCACATTGCACCAGGTCCCCAAACCTTTTGTGGGAAAGAACTATTTTCAATTTTCCTGATGCCTAGATTTGTGGGTGGGGAGGTGAGAACCTAAAGAACCAATGAGGCACCTAGAAGGACTCTCTTTAAATAGACCAAGGGAGGGGTGCTATTTGATGACTTACTCCCAGATAGGTATCTTGACCAGAGGGTGTGGTCAAGATCAAGCAATTGGTGACAACAGACTTGGAAAAGGACTCTTGAAATCACTCTACAGCAATATACAAACAAGCTTCTAGCTTGACTGGCAGATCCTGCTCTCCTGGCTGAGGACAGCGGAATTTCAGTCTGGATAACAGGAAGAAAGAATCAGGCCCCTTCTCCCAAGTGTCAAGCAAGCCATGTTCTAATTCAGATGACTGACAGGTCCAAAGTAAAGATACCCAATTATATCACACATTATCATTCAAAGAAAACCCAAACAAACCAAGAGAAAAGTTCACCTGGGGAGATGGCAGCACAGGGGGCTGGCTATTTCTTAAAGAGTTCGTCATCATTAAATATTAATTGCAAGCTCACTAAGCATACTACAGTATGCAAGCTTTGAGAAGGGAAACACAGTACAAAGGTGAATCCAGACATCTGGTGGCAGACATCCAGACATATGGTAGGCAGAGTGAAAGGAAAGCCAGGGGATCCAGGTTTGAAAACTCTCTCTACTACGTACTGCCTATGGGACTTGGGGCAAATCATTTCTCCTTTCTAGGTCTGTCTTCATCTTTGAAGCAAAGGGGTTGGTTATAATAATCAGTTATTTGGGTCCAAAGAAAGCAGGGTATAGTGGAAAAGAGTGCTAGCTTTTGAATCAGAGGTTCTGAGTTAAAATTCTGCCCATCACTTACTACTTGTCAAGTGCCCATCACTTGACATCTTTAGGCTTCAGGTTCTTCTTTGGTAAAATGAGAGAGTTGGAGTCAATGACATCTAAGGTTCCTGCCAGGCTTGAATCTGAGTCTAGAATCCTATGATCTCCAGTATTCCTTTGAGTTCTAAACCCAAGAATAGGATTTTCTACGAAGACATATCTTGCTACAACAGGCAAACCAAACTAGATATGTGGGCATAAATGCGCATGTATAAATGGGGCTTTAAAAATAAGATGCAGACAAGGATTTCCCAAACGTGGAATCTGGAGAGTATTTCAAGGATGTTGTGGCAACCAGAGACACAGAGCTACAAATAGCTATTTGGTAACTGGAGACACATTTAAAACAAAATGTAGGGGACTTTGGGGGAGGGGGGCACTATTAGGGGAAAAACTAGGGCTAACAAATTTGAGAATCAGTGACTTTAGAAGACACACACAAATTAAAATGTCTTTGATCAACACTGAAGATGGATAATGTAGGAAACTGGTCCAGTGGAAAGAGCTCTGAACTTGGAATCACGGAGACTGAGTTTGAATCCCAGTTCTTCCATTTACTGCTTGTGTGACCGTGGACAAATTCCTGAATATCTCTGGGCCTCCATGTCATCATCTATAAAAAAGAGTGGGGTTCTGCTACATAGCCTCCAGGATCCTCTCCAGCTAGCTCCAGCTCTGTGATCTGATGAAGGGTACAGGGGAGACTGCTGTGGAGATCTTCAGCTTTTGTAACTTGCTGACCTCACACATGTAACTTTCCAGGCAGAGGGATATATTTGCAAGGTGCTTCAGGGCGATTCTATTCAACTAATCTATTTTAAGGGTCTCTTATGTGCCTGGTACAGTGCTAGGGGCTGGGGATACAACGCCAATAAAAACAAAGCAGTCCCATCCCTCAAAGAGCTTACCTTCTGCTAGGTGGGTAGAATATGTACAGATAAATTGGATTATAGAGTTAGATGTGGAAGGGACCTTGGAGGTCATCTGATACAACCTCTTCATTTTACAGAAGGTGAAACTAAGACCCAGATATGTTAAGTGACTACCAAGGGTCACTCAGGTATTATTATAGTAAGTTCAAGATCTGAGCTTTGAATTTAGCTCTTTTGACTCCAAAATACAAGCTTCCTTTGACTACATAGTATCATGCCTTCCCATAATAAATTAAATACAAAACAATTCGATGAGAAAGTAAACATTAATAACTGGGGAAATCAGGAAAGTGAATAATTCAGGAGGAAAGGGAAAAGGATAGGCAAAGTAAGAAGTAGGTAAGACAAAGAAAAGATGAAGAAGAAAGGGGAAATGAGAGAGTGGAAGAGCACAAGGTTGAAAAGGCAGAAGGGTAACAATAGCCAGACAAACAATGTTAAAGAATCCGAGATTATCTAATCCAATCCCTTCATTTTACAGAAGCAAAAACAACAGACCTAAAGAGAAGGGTCTTGCCCACAGTCAGAACAGAGCTATTCTGTTTTAAAAAATCACTAATACAAAGGATGGGTAAGCATCCTTACAGGAAATCAAAATCCAACTCACTGGAGGGAGGAGAGATAGAGAAAAATCACCACAATTTCCTCCATTATCCATTTTTGGGACTTTTGTTGTTGAAATGTATAGCCAAATTTTACTGCAATTTATACTGGGGAATAACAATAACAATAGCTGGCATTTATATAGCACTTTAAGGTTGACAAAACACTTTACATAGGTTATCAACCCTGGGAGGTATTTCTGTTTAAAAGATTAAGAAACTGAGTCTGAGAGAAGCTGAGTGACCTGCCCAAAGTCACAAAGATACCAAGTGAACAAGGTAGGATATGACCTCATGTCTTCCTGACTCCAAGTCCAGCACTCTTAGCCACTTCACTGCCTGACTGCTTATATATTAACAAGAATTCACATTTAAATACTTAAGGCTTACAAAGTGCTTTCATAGATTTAAAAACAAATATTGGCAGATGATCATTTTTCTCCTCTGATAAATAGGAGAAGTAGACTAAATGACCTCTAAGGTCCCCTTCCATCTCTTGGGTGGCTATGACCTCATTAGGCAGTTTTGTAAAACACATGGCCCTAACAAATGAAGAAAGGAATGCAGCCACTAGGAGACATGCAGTCTTTCATTCCCACAATTAGCAATGCTATCTATATAGCATCTCTGTAAGAGGTAGAATTATCAACCCTATTTTATAGAAATGGAAACAGGAGCTAGGGTGAAGAGGTTTGCCTAATATCACGAAATAAGTTGGCGACACATTAGAATTCAGACCTCTCAAATGTCTGTCCACCCTCTCTCTTTAATAATGATGGACTATGAGACTGATATACTGTGGTAAAATCGAATGTAATGGACTTCTGTACTAGCAGCAATGCAATGACACAGGACAGTTCTGAGGGATTTATGGAAAAGAACAGTACCCACATTCAGAGGAAGAACTGCAGGAGTGGAAACACAGAAGAAAAACAACTCCTTGAAAAATGGGTTGATGAGGGCATGATTGGGGATCGAAAGTACCACACCAATGCAACTATCAACAATTTGGAAATAGGTCTTGATTAATGACACATGTTAAAACCAGTGGAAATGCATATCGGCCAGAGGGGGGAGGTCAGGGGGTGAAGGGGAAAGTAAGAACATAAATCATGTAACCATGTTAACTTTTCTAAAATATAAATATTAATAAATGTTTAAAATTTAAAAAAAATAACGATGGACTATGCCCTCAAAGGGTGAGGTGTGCCAGTGGAGGAAACATTGCCTGTCTTGACGGTCAGCAACCATCTGAAAACGAGTATACAAACAGCTTCCCACCTTCCAGGAGTGTTCCCTGGGCATATCAGCATGCCCCAGTGTACCATGTGCACACGAGGAACATTAAGGAGACCATGGGACATTAAGATAAAGTTATCAGACAGCTACAAACAGCAGCCCAAATCTGAACTTTTCTTGATCATTAAGTCTCTCTGGCATGCTACTGATCACTGAAGGGCACCATATTAATGGTCTTTCCACCAATGAAGATCAGGCAAAACCAAACACAACTCTTAGAGTACTATTAATTTTTCAGGATTTTTCATTGTTTCTTTTTTTTTCAGCTCGGGAGAAATAATGGCTGGGATATTTAAGGGAACAAAACCCCAAAGCATGTGTGCGCACACACCATCCTAACTTCTTTCCTCTGATAGAGTCTACTGATCATGGATTCTACTGAAAAATAAGATTCATGCATTATTACTTGCTTTTTCACAGTTATACTGACAATTTTAAGAGTAAAGATGGATTGGATGTGGTTTACTGTTCAGATGGAAGAAATTAAGAGGTCAGATGAAGCTAGATCAGCTGACTATTGAGTGAGGAAGGGCCTTTTTCTAGGAGGAAGCATCTGTGAGCCATGTGACCCACGTAGAACATTTACAATAAAGCAGGGGGAAAGTGTCACCATTTTTCATAATCATTGATCTTAATGAGGCCATGTCTTCTATTTTCAGATCCTTTAAAAATGAAAAGTAATCACTTGATTACCTTAACTTCTTTTATTGATAGAAAAATGAAGGTCCAAAGATGACCTATTTAACAACAACTTAGAACCATGACAGTCTTTGCTCCCAAATCTTGAACTCTCAAGTGTGTTTCTGTTCCAGGTTTAAAAGTCATTTCATACCAGGCTTCCAGTCATCAAAATTTGGCTTTACCAAAATCTGAGGCAGTTACTTACTTGAATAAGGTGCACACCATTCTCTTTTCCAATCTTCTGTTCAATAGTCTGCACACAGGAATTGCATGTCATACCTTCCACTGCAATGGTGACAGAATTCACCCCCATAACTGTATCCATTCTGTTTTTCTTCACATTCCTATTTATTTTTTAAAGAAAAAAGGAAAAGACTTTAACAGCAGTGGAAATGAGTATTCCTCTGTTCCTATGGAACTGTACTAGTAGTAAAGTAGATAAAAATTACTTTTTAAAAACATGCCGACAACTTTTCTTCAACCTTGATGAGTAGGCAAAAAGTCATTTCCAAAGCAAGACTTCACTATACTTGAATGAATATGACACTAAGAGATAACTTAGGGTATTTTCAAGACAACAAAAACAAAATTCCTTAGTTATTCCAGCTTATTCTCTCCTTCTTACCTGAATTTCTCACAGAAAAACATCCAGTTAATACTACTGCACCAAATTGTTTTCAACTTTGGAGCCTTTTCTTTTAATTACCAAATCGCTAAAATACAGTAATTCAATTCCATTCAAGAAGCATTTATCAAACATGAACTATATAGGCTAGGCACTGATACAAAGACAAAATTCAAAAAGCTCCTGTCCCCATGGACTTTACAATTTAAAAAGACAAAGGCAGTAGGACTAGAAGGAAAAGAAATGACAAAGAAGCATATTTCTACAGATCTTTGTTTACATACCATTGTGCAAGTGGTATGATCAGACACATTGGAAGCAAGCCTAAGAAATGTGTCAGGAAAAATAATGGGCTTTTCCCAATGCATGTCTGTAGGCAACTTTGAGAGGAACCCTGCATTACTCATGTTTGGGTCCCATGATTTTGTGTAACTCTGAAGCTGCTAATTAAAGCAAATTTTTCTAGTTTATAAGGAAGAACAGGTTAGGTAGATACAGGGAGATTGTGCAAGTACTTGGAAAGACTTCAGTTATATAGAGAATAATAAGCTTTGTAGAAAAGGGAGGGGAGGAATTTTGAACTAAAAAAGGATAAAAGGGAAATGGCGATGATGGGAAAAAAGTAGGAAATGAATTACTAAGATATTATCATGCCCAGCATGAGATGGCAATAATAGAGAAAGCCAAAATCCAATGGTACAAATTTAGCATTCACTGATAGAATTTACTTGGTTTGAACTTAGAATCTGTATTCATGGGACTGTAAGCAAACCTAAGAATGAAGACCGTCCTAATAAGAACTACCATAGACCACCTCAACTCTGACTTGAAATCACCAAGCGGGTGCTAATTCGAATGATCTCCCCAACATGTGACAGGGTGTCTAAATATTTTAGAGCTCTACTTTCTCAGATGGTACAAAGTAAGAGTGATTCCAAAGACTGCTCTCTTTGGTCAATCTGATCATCAACTTAAACCCTGGCAAGGTTTTACAGCAATCTTCAGCTAAACCATGACCACTGCAAAGCCTGAAGGTACACTACCCAGAGTGCTAGAGCTCAGCAACTTCGTATCTATGGAGCATCTTTGTTTAAGGACCTTCCATGAATCTGTTTCATGGATTTGGAAGAATGACTAGCTTCCTGGGGGCATTTTAACTAGTCCATGCTAAAATAGATGTGCTTCAAGAAAGGCTAGCCCTTTGCTCTCAGATATGGGCATGGCTGTATATCAAATAACTTGCTCAAAAATTAGGATGACTATTTCAGATGTTAGGGCTAAAATGATATAGCGATAGCTCCAGTTTATTCCAATATTTAAGTAATGGATGCCTAGTAACACTAGCAAAGTCCTGTGCTAGCAACGAAAAGGCAAGAATACACACAAAAAATGAAGCACTCCCTGCCCTTGTGTTATATTCTGTTGGACTAAGGGAGATACAAGTATGTTCATTTTTGTTCAGTCGTTTCAGTCGTGCCTGACTCTGTGATTCCATTTGGAGTTTTCTTGGCAAAGATACTGGGGTGGTCTGCCATTCCCTTCTCCAGCTTATTTTATGGATAAGGAAACTGAAGCAAACAGGGTTAAGTGACTTGTCCAAGGTCACTTAGCTAGGAAGTGTCTGAAGTCACATGTGAACTCAGAAAGAGGGGTTTTCTTGACTTCAGGACCAGCACTCTACCCACTGTGCCACTTCACTGCCCACAAAATATATACAAGAAAATCTGTACAGTCTATACAAAAATTTCAAAAGGGAGATAATTTCAAATGTTAACTAGCAGAAAGGGAGAGAACAATCAATAATACTTAGGCAATCAACTCTAAAATGCTATCTATATTATACTCAGAAACTCTCGTTTGTACTGTTTTGATCTCTGTAATCTATTTTTTTTTTAAACCCTTACCTTCTGTCTTCAAATCAATACTGTGTATTGGCTCCAAGGCAGAAGAATGGTAAGGGTAGGCAATGAGGGTCAAGTGACTTGCCCAGGGTCACACAGCTGGGAAGTGTCTGAGGCCGGATTTGAACCTAGGACCTCCCGTCTCTAGGCCTGGCTCTCAATCCACTGAGCTACCCAGCTGCCCCCTCTGTAATCTATTTTAAAGATCGTATTCTCTACTCTTTTGCTTAGTAAGTTTTTCAATGGCCTTTGGCCAAAAGCAACTTTGATCTGTACTTGCCCTCCTGCATTTTCTATTGGGCAGGCTATGGTTTACAAAACATGCAATCCACAAAGGACTTATACATATGCACATCCCTGCCCTGCCTTCCCATAACCATTTCTATTTGAGCACATGCTGCCACCATGGAAGCAGTTGTGAAAAATCTCGGAATTATCAAGTAATCAAACAGTTTTCAAGTTTTTCAAGTAATCAACAGGAGAGAGGGGAGTCTGGGACAAAGCAGAGCCAGAATGCAAATTCTACTTTTCTGATTCACAATCTATCCTACCATCTCTTCCTTGGCCTAAAGCCTCCCAAGCCTATTCTTTCTCACTCAATGTCCTAAGACTTTACCCCTCTCTGTTTTCTCAATCCCTCACTTCTACTCTAGCCCCATTTTTCTCTCTTCACAGTCCTGATTCTATAGTTGACAAGTTTAACTATATTTATGGCATTTGACCCTTGCATCCACTGCCCCTAGTCCAATGCCTGCTTATATCCTGCCAATCTTCTATCTCAGATCAGCACTTCTCTGTTCTGCTAAAGGAAGTTGGAAGTCACACAACTGGGCTGACTACAAATTCCTGTTACGTAACTGGGCCCTCACTGATGAAAAGCAATCCTTTCCATTCTTCCTTAACTGAAACTAGAGGACACTCCCCAAAGGTGTTCCATACCTTTTCCTCTCTCCTCAAACTCCTTATACTCCTACTTCCCCCCAGCAGAAAAATCTTGTGCCTCTTACTTAATGTAGAAAATACAGGCCATTTATCATGAGCTCCCTTATTTTTCTAATTCCACATCTCCAAATCCATCTGTATTCATCCTCTCCTTTCCTCTATTGATGAAGAAGTGTCCCTTTTCCTTGTCAAGGCCAGCTCCTTAACTAGGGCCTTTTATTCCATTGCCTGCCCCATTCATTCATATTCACTCTCTCTGTCTCTCACACAGTCACACACACACACACTCACTCACTCACTCACTCACTCACTCACTCACTCACTGGTTCTTTCCTACAACCATTCCCAGATGTCCTCCATTTTTCCAAAGCCTACTTCATTCTGATATCCTCTCAAGCTAACACCCTCTATCTCTCCTCCTATTCAATGCCAAGAGATGATGTCTCATTTTGCTGCCTCAAACACCTACTCACATCTTAACCCCTTATAATCAGGCCTCTGATCCTACCACTCAACAAATGAGGGCCTTGGGCAAAATGGTATATTCATTTTATATATATATATGTGTGTGTGTGTGTGTGTGTGTGTGTGTATACATACATACATATATATATATATATCTCCAAGGTATATTCCAATGCTAAAATCCTGTGGTTTTGCAAATGTTTGGTTTTTCAGCATTTGTAAATCTCAATTTCAGTGTAGCATATTATCAGTCATGACAGAGTTAAATCACATGACAGTACTTATTTCAGTGTGCAAAAGGAGACAGGAAAAATTAGAATGTGATGTGAAGGAAGTTTCTTTGAAGTACCTGAAAGCCTTAAATAAATGAAATACAATAAGTCTTTCACTTACATGTGCAAAGGGAAGCATTGTGATATAGAGGAAAGGGGGCCAACTCTGGAGTTCAAGTCCTGACTTTTCTCCTTACTATCTGTGTGGCACTGGACAAATGACAACTTCTCTTAAATGCAGTTTCCTTATCTGTAAAAGAGGGAGTTAGATCACAGGAGCTTCTTGACAAGCCAGAGCCCTGAGCTGGATTTATTATTTTTTTATTTTTTTATTTTTACTTTTATTTTTTTTTAATTTTAAACCCTTAACTTCTGTGTATTGACTTATAGGTGGAAGAGTGGTAAGGGTAGGCAATGGGGGTCAAGTGACTTGCCCAGGGTCACACAGCTGGGAAGTGTCTGAGGCCGGATTTGAACCTAGGACCTCCCGTCTCTAGGCCTGGCTCTCAATCCACTGAGCTACCCAGCTGCCCCCCTGAGCTGGGTTTAATAAGAAAGAATTCAATTAGAAAAAAGAAGTCTCATACTTGGGCACCAAAAACCATCTTGGCCAGGCTAAATGGGAAAGGGGTGGCTAGATGGCAGGTGCTCTGAGATAAGTGATGAGTAAGCAAAATGGGATGTGATCTGGGGGTACATGAAAAGGGGCACAGCTTCCAGGAGTAGAGAGAGGGGATTATACCACTGTAGTCACTCATCTGAAGTGTTGTGTTCGGTTCTGGGCATCATGTTTTAACAAGAATATTGATAAATTAGAGTGTCTAGAGGTGAGCGATTAGCACAGTGAACAGTCTTAAGTCCTTGACACATGAGGTTTGCTGAAAGGAACTAGGCATGTTTAAACCCCCCAAAAAAGATGTAGGAGGGATATGAGAGCTATCTTAAGGCATTTAAGGAGCTGTCATATGGTACAAGGTTTAAAATTGTTCTGTCTGGCTCCAGAGGGTAGAACAGCTAGAAACAGCCAAGAAGTAAATTTAAGGGAAAACTTCTTAACCAGGTGACAGGCCCATAAGTGAATAGCCTGCCTGTTAGAGGTCTTCAAGCAGAAGCTAGACAATCATTTATTAGGTATGTCATAGTAGGGGTTCTTTTGAGGCAAGTGGCTAGAATTCTAGGTTTGGAGTCAGAAAGACCTAAATTCAAGTCAAGCCACAGTTACTTACTAGCTGGGTGACTCTAGGCAAGTCACTTGATTCCTTGTTTGCCTCAGTTTCCTGATCTGTAAAATGAGGATAATAATAGCATGTACCTCCCAGGCTTGCTGTGAGTATCAACTGAGATTATAAAGTAAGTACTACATAAATGTTAGCTATTAGCTATTAGCTATTAGGTATGGATTGTATTAGACGGCTGAGGTCCTTTCCAAATCTCCAATTTTGTGATTCTAAGGTCCCTTTTAGCTCTGAGTCTATGATCCTGAATTGCTCTACAAAGTTATCAAGCACTGGTTGCTAAATGCTAAATCCAAGAGCCTTTTGTCAGGCCTTGTCTTCCTTGGCCTTTGTGTAGTTTCTGATTCCACTGACAATTCCTACCTCTTGACTTTTCTTTCTTCCTTTGGCTTTCCTAGAACTACTCTCTTAATTCTCTTCCTACCTTCTCTTCATCAGACTGTAAGCTACTTAAGGGCAGGGACTGTCTTTTTCCACTTTTGTATCCCCAATTCTTAGTGCCTGCTGCATAGTAGGTACTTAATAAAAGTTTACTAATTGATTGATCTTTCTAAGGTAGGCTTAGGCAAGATGCCTAATCAGGGAAGTGTGAGAACACTAAGAATCTGAAAAGAGATGTACTGGGAAGTAGAAGAGCAGTACAGAAAGGGAGATGGAAAGATGTCAAAGAAATGGACTGTGCCCAACTGTTGCCTAGCGCCAGAACTATGCAAAGAAAAGAGGGAAGAAACTCTCCTCTTGCCCCTGCTCTCCATTTTGGTTCAACTATCTTCTAGACTAAATTGACTTTTGGTGTACTGGCTAGCAACTTAAACACCATTTTTTAACATAACTTCTGTCAGAAAAAAATATCTTAGTTCCAAACTTAATAAAGAACTTTGGGAATACTATCTACTCATAGGTTTGTGATTAGGAATTCAAGTCCTATGGTAGGATGTTTTCTCTGAGTATACTGCATATGAATGGAGCAGGGTAGAACCCTTGTTCAGAAAGGAGAAAAGATTTGGTAGAGAACACAAACATGGTTAAAAATTTGAATAATTCACACCGTGAAAAACTTGGAGAAAAGCTAAGCCCTTATAAGTGCAAATCATGATTATCTCAACCTGTTCTACTACATTTATTCTGACAGGTGCTTTATAAGACATCACTGAAAGATGGCCTATCTGACCATCCTCCTTGCCTACCAATGTGGGATTTGGCCTCTGAGTTATCTGAATTAAATGCCCTCCCTCATGGAACTATATGCTTTCTCTGTGTGATACTCAAAGCAGCCTTCTCCAGGGAGCCTTTTCAGTCTAATCCCATGTGGCTCTAGTTGCTCTGGCAACTCTACCCATTCCACCATTCTTATCAACACACTTGCATATAAAATAATACATGGGGCAGCTGGGTAGCTCAGTGGAGTGAGAGTCAGGCCTAGAGACAGGAGATCCTAGGTTCAAACCCGGCCTCAGCCACTTCCCGGCTGTGTGACCCTGGGCAAGTCACTTGACCCCCATTGCCCACCCTTACCAATCTTCCACCTATGAGACAATACACCGAAGTACAAGGGTAAAAAAAAAAATACATGTCTGTCCTATTTATTTCTTAAAATTTAAAGTGCCTCAATGGTAGGAGCAACATCAATACAACTACTAATAATGAAAACTAGCATTTATATTACATATATTTTTATACATATATTTCCGGACTTCACACTATTTACATATATTATTATATTTTAAGGCTTACAAAGTGCTTTACAAATGTAATCTCATTTCAGAATACAATCAAGAACTTCTTTGGGGACAGCTGGGTGGCTCAGTGGATTGAGAACCAGGCCTAGAGATGGGAAGTCCTAGAATCAAATCTGGCCTCAGACACTTCCTAGCTGTGTGACCCTGGGCAACTCACTTAACCCCCACTGCCTAGCCCTTACTGCTCTTCTGCCTTGGAACCAATACTTGATATTGATTCTAAGACATAAGGTGAGGGTTTAAAAAAAAGAATATTCTTCGTAGCACTCACAGTAACTAGCAAGGCATTCCAGAGTAAGCTCTTTAAAGGTTTTGATGATAACAAAGATCATGATGGATCAGGACATGGGAACAATGAGTACAAAACCTATGAGGAACAGCTTTACAATTGGAAAAAAAGAAAAACCTCCCAAAACTGGAAACCAGTGGTCAGACTCCAACTAATATAACTGAACAATCAAAGGCTTTAGGTTTAGAGATGCTTTAGTAGTTTAGTAGATTTCTTACATTTCTAAAATATGAACTAAATGTTATCACCAAAACCAAGTTTAGATTTAAGACAAGCCTAAGAAAATTAAGAACATTTTCTTAAGGTTTCTGACCTATCTTGCTTCTCCTGGTCATTCAAGTTGCAAGATTTGGGTTTCTGGAGCAACCATACTAGAACGACTTTTATGGTCCATTGTTCTCCCTTTTCTGCCAAGGTCTCAGCCAGCAAATTTCCGGACTTCACACTAAACATAAGTAGATCTCTGCCTCTGGAATTCCAGCAGAGTTATAGACGACTTAGCAAAGGTTCTTGCAGGCATGCTTTTTGGCAAAGAGAGGTGTGGGAATGTGCCAGGGATCTCATCAATGGCTCTGCCATGAAAAAGTCTCTCCCAAGGCCTGGAAGAGTTGAGCAGATAGATAGATAACCTTAAAGTCCAGGGGAGGAAATAAGATACAAACAAAAAACAGAAAAGTTTGACCAGACCTGCAATTTCATCACTGTAGGCAAATGGGTGGTACAGTAGATAGAGTACTGGGCCTGGAGTGAAGAAGATTCATCTCCTTGGGTACAAATCTAGCCTTAGATACTTCCTAGCTGTGTGACCCTAGGGAAATTACTTAACCCCGTTTGCCTTAGCTTCCTTATCTGTAAAATGAGCTGGAAAATGAAATGGCAAACCACTTCAATATCTTTGCCAAGAAATCCCCAAGTGGAGTCACAAAGAGGTAGACCTGATTAAAAAATGACTAAACAAAATAGAGCTGCAAGTAAGGAACTCCCTCTACAAGTGAATGACCTTCTTTGCAACTTCTAGTTCGAATTGACCAGAGCCCTGAGAGATTAAGTAACTTAGTCAAACAGTCAGGATGGGTCAGAGGCCAGCCAAATGACTTAAGAGGCCAACTCTCTAACCATTATGTTACTTTCTCAAAAGAAAAATAATAATTTAAACATCATAATATGACAAAGTACTACAATCACTCATATTTATAAAAAAAATTTTAAGGTACAATAGGAAAGATAAAAAGTGCAAGGGTATGGGGGCAGCTGGGTAGCTCAGTGGATTGAGAGCCAGGCCTAGAGATGGGGGGTCCTAGGTTCAAATCTGGCCTCAGACACTTCCCAGCTGTGTGACCCTGGGCAAGTCACTTGACCCCCATTGCCTACACTTACCAGCCTTCTGCCTTGGAGCCAATACACAATGTTGACTCCAAGATGGAAGGTGAAGGTTTAAAAATAATAATAAGTGCAAGGGTAGTTCAGAGGAGAGAGAGATCACTTTCTGCTGGGGATGGGGGTGGGCTAGGATAAAAAAAAGGCTTCATAAATGTAGCATTTGAGCCAGTTCTTGAAGGATGGGTAAAAAATTCCATGGAACTGGGTTGGGGAAAGGCATTCTTGGTAAAGAAAATAGCATGAGAAAAGGCACCAAACAAAGCTAAAAAATATGTAACAATTTTCCAATGGTCACAGACACTAAGCGTGTCAGATTGTACAACATTAGACACCTGTTGTTGAGGAAGGAGGGGGGTCACTGTTTTTCATGAGTTCAACAGTAGGTTTTTTTGTCCATTTATGTTACTATAGTCATTGTGTATAATATTTTCTAGGTTCTACCTTCTTCACCCTAAATTAGTTCCTGCAAGTCTTCCCACATCTTTCTAAATATCTCTATTTGATATTTCTTACAACACAATAATATTCCATTACATTCATATACCACACATTCATCAGTCATTTCCCCACATGAAGGGCACTCGCCTTCTAAGAAGAAGACATCACTGTACCTGACAAAGTTCTCAGCTAGTGCTGGAAAAACTAGTTACAGAGGACGAACATATGGCCTGAGATCTTTTTACTCAACACCACTGCTTACTGCCAATCAAAGAAGATTAAGGATGATGTAATTAAGATGAATTTCTTTTAAATAAAAATGTGTTTTAACCAGTTTTGTACTTTCCGTACAAAACTAACGATTCATTAAAAAAACTAGAAGGAAAGGAAGGATGAGGTGATGAGCAGAAACCAGAAGCAGAAGCAGAAAAAGCAGAAGAGAGGCAACACAATGCAGTGCAATGAGTGCTAGATTTAGAATGAAAAGCTCTAGGGTTTGGATGCCAGCTCCCTCAAGTCACAATCTCCAGAGGCCTCGGTTTTTCTCATCTGCAAAACCAAGGGGTTGACCTAGCTCTCAATCTGTACTCCTGTGAGAATTTGTCAAAAAACAGCCAGCCCTGGAAAGAATGAGGTAAAAAAAGACCTAAATTCAAGGGAAACATGTGAATAGCTACATTCATCCAGCTCACCAGTACCAGCTGTACAATAGTGCCCCTGTCTTGTTAAACAAACTTGGTGGTTTGCAGCTATGCAAACACTCAACTGGCTAACTTTAGGGTATCTGGCTACTATTCCCCATTTAGTATGATTCATGGGAAAAAAAGCAGGACAAAAACTTGTCAAGAGCACCAGTCTTATTCCCAGGCACTTGTACCTACCCTTCTATTTTCATCCACTGAAAATCACCATCAACACACTGAATAGAAATGGAAGAGGGGAATGAGTCTCTCTGATCTCATTCTCTCTCTCTATTTGCCCTTTCTCCAAGCCTTTAAC
This sequence comes from Gracilinanus agilis, assembly GCF_016433145.1. NCBI lineage: Eukaryota > Metazoa > Chordata > Mammalia > Didelphimorphia > Didelphidae > Gracilinanus > Gracilinanus agilis. The sequence continues at coordinate 35,985,026 of NC_058136.1, read as the reverse complement.
TAGGATGACCCTTTCAAGATGCAATTCTATTACTCACCCTGCCTGCTGTCAGAATCCTGGGTGGCCCCATCCTTTTCAGTGAAATCACAATCCCTGTGCAGACAACCAGGAGGCCAGGTGAAACAGCTGCCACAGCTCATTGGTTTTAGATAACTTTTATTTTGAGTCAAAGATTTTTAAAGCATTAAAAAGAAGTGTTTACTATACATTAGCAAGGTCAAAAAAGAACATTCCAAATGGAAAAAGACAGTATGGTTTACTAGCTTCTGCATATACTGTAGGGTCCTCAGCAATACATTCTCTCAGGGGCAGCTGGGTAGCTCAGTGGATTGAGAGCCAGGCCTAGAGACGGGAGGTCCTAGGTTCAAATCTGGCCTCAGACACTTCCCAGCTGTGTGACCCTGGGCAAGTCATTTGACCCCCATTGCCTACCCTGACCACTCTTCTGCCTTGGAGCCAATACACAGTATTGACTCCAAGACGGAAGGTAAGAGTTTAAAAAAAAAATGGAAAAAAAAAACCCCAACACATTCTCATTCTCTCTCTCTCTCTCCCTCTCCTCCCCTCTCTGTGTGTGTTTGTGTGTGTATATCTATATCCATTTCTATCCTAAACTAAACATTACACAGCATGCAGAATTTGAGAAGATTAATAGGATACTGCCAATAAATCCATTGACAAGCATTGATAAGGTGACATGGCAGGCACTGGGAGACAGCAAGATAAAATTAAACAGTCTCTCTTCTCAAAGAGCTAACATCCCAACAGGAAGACAACAGGTACATATATAACACCAGATTCAAGAGCCTAGTCAACAGAGCCTAGAATTACTGTTATAATATCTTTAATACAAGCTATAGAATCTTGAAGTAATAGTAATTAAATCTATATGCACACATATGTACACATACATGTGTGTGCATATTATGTGTGTATATGTATTTATATACATATACACTCAGAATACAAACAAAGTAAATACAAAGTGGTTTAGAGGAGAGAAGGCACTAGAAGCTAGAGTGATCAAGAAAAGCCTCATGGAGAAGGTGGTGCCTGAGCTGAATCTTAAAGGAAGCTGGGGATTCCAAGAGATGGAGGTGAGAATATTATGGGGAGGGGCAACCAGTGCAAAAGCTCAGAGATAGCTAGCTGGGAGATAAGAGACTTGTATGTTCAATACAACCAGGAGGCTGGACTGTAGAGCAATTGGAGGGGAATAATATGGATGAAGACTAGAAAAGTAAAAAGGGGACAAGGTGTGAACTTTTAATGCCAAACAAGGATGCTTATATTTGATCTTAGAAGTAATAAAATCCAAATAAGAGATGATAAGAGCCCGAACTAGGGTGGTGGTTGTGAGTAGAGATAAGGGAATGTGTTCTACAGATGTTGTGGGGATAGAGAGGAAAAGATATAACAAGTGATTGGATACCGGTGGGAGGGGGGCGGCCAAGAGGCTATGGGAGAATGAAGAGTTAAGGCTAACACCAAATTTGCAAACCTAGGTAACTGGAAAAATGTTGCTAAAGGGGGAGTTTGTCAAAGGAGTGTGTTGGGGGGAAGGTAAAGAGTTTTGTTTTAGATAAACTGAGTTTAAGATACCTATGGGACATCTAGTTTGAAATGTTCTAAATGCTGTTCATGATATGGTTTTTGACACTAGAACTCAATAGAGAGATTTAGGTTAGATATATAGATAGACCTGATAGTTGTCTGCATAAAGGTAACACTTGAACCTACAGAAGCTAATGAAGTCACCAAGGAAGAAGGGAGAGAGAAGAAAGAGAAGGTCTAGGAAAGAGCCTCAGAGGTCATCCACACCCAGTTAGGAGATAAGATATAGATGATGAACCAGAAGAGGAAGAATGGTTAAGAAGGTAGGAAAAGAACTAGAAGAAGGCAATGCCACAAAAAGCCAGAGAAGAGAGAACATCTAGAAAGATGGTTGTTAATGCTGGAGAAAGGTCAACATTTGAAGATGGAGAAAAGGCCATTAGATTTTTCAAATAAGAGATCACTAGTAACATTTATATTAAAAGTACAAAGTAAAAAGAATTGAAAGATAACAAGCAGAATGTCTTGTGGTGTTTCACATCAGTCAAGATTCTCCTGGGGGAAGAATCAACACTGCCATAATAAACTTCAGACCAGCAGACTCATGAACAGCCGGTTCTATGGTTCATGCTATGGCTTGGGGAGGAGTGGAGAGGGCTGGGGAGAAGGACTGTCTCGGAAAAAACCAAACCAAACCAAGTGGTCTGTTATCAAGAGTTTAGGAGAAGTTGATTTTATGATGGAATAGAGGAGAAGGAATGTTTCTAGTACTTCATGGACAAGAAGGCTAAGGGGATGGAGGTAGTTTTAGGGTTTTCATTGGGTTTCACCTACAATAAGGGTTGAAAAGATTGCTGCAGGCTCTCCTGAGAACTTCATCATCATGTATAACAACGTTTCGACAGGAACATGCTTTGAGTTGCAAACAGCTCAGACATCAGCCTATTGAGAAGTTGGACTGCTTATAAAATAATGCATTTTCCTCTAGAGAGACAAACTCAGATTGCAATCTTGGTACTGAAATAGAAATAAGCTCTCAAAGTTATTAAATGGAAATGCAACATATCTTTGAGAGGCAAAGAACAATTATCAATATTTAACTACTGTAATTGAAAATGAAAGCTGAACAAGCAGCCTAAATTTTCATTTCCTTTAAGTGACTATAAGCAAGTAAGCTGTTTTAAAAATAAGTGATAAAATTAAATTATACAGAGAACACTACCAAATTAGATTGACCAAATTTTCCATTAGTCGAGCCACTAAAAGGATAGAGTACATAATTACTTAGAATCGGTATTCTTTACATAAATTGTGCTTCTGCTGTCTCCAGAAAGCCTTTGGGCTCAGAGATGTGATCTTTCCCATGGCTGATTTTGTATGCTTAAGGGGGGGAAAACAGCTAAATTGATGCAAAATTAATAAAGTCTTTTTGGCAGCAGGGACAGGACAGGTGGAGAACATGGGACCCTGGCCCCAACTCCTGGCATCAGCCCTGGGAATGAATGTCTTTCGAGCTCAACCAAGAAGCAGATGGGGTAGGGAGTATAATTAATATCAACAGCTGCTTATTCCAACCCTTGACCTTCTAGTTAGTTCCTCCATTACTGAAGAATATAGCTATATAACCAGAGGAACTGAGGATTACGGTCAAAATGGAGTTGTTACCTCTCCCTTCCACACAAAGTCAAACATTGTGTTCCATCTGTGGAGATGGAAATTCTATTCCTGTCACCTCTCCCCCTTTTGCTCCCTATATTCTCCCTCATCCAGTTCATTCTGAAACCTTTTCCTCCTCTGATCCTTCCTTCCATTACCTTTAAATTCTTGCTTTATAATTATCAGACACCCCATCATCCAAAAGCTCTTCTTTTTCCTTTTTCCACCCTCTGCCCCCAGAAACCTGGCTCCCTCTAGAAGACAGTCATCCCTGGTTGCTCTCTTTAGTCTCCATTCCACTAGAGCAGAGAAGGAAACAGGGCTTCCTTGCTTCTTCCTGCCACAATCACTAAATAGTTTTTACCTCACCAACCTCTATCACTGGGTCTTACTCTACCTCATAACCTTTCTCTCAAATGTAACCCTTGTACACACACACTCTCTCTCTCTCCAATATACATAGTAGTAATGTCCCTTCAAATACTCTAGCTCTCTCCCAGTTCATGAACTTCCTTAACTCCCAAGGCCCTCTTTTTAAAAATTCTATTTCAGACACTCACAGGAAAGGTCGTACCTTATGTCTCACCACCACCTATAACTGAAACAACTCCATGATCTGAAATCTGAAATTCCCATTGCTGAACAAAATCTCCTGGCCTTCCTTGGCCTCATTCTTAAGTATTCTTTGTGGTCACTCTGACCTATAGGTAACAAACAGTGATTTCAAGAGAGAAAGAGTACTATCAACTGTAACAAATAGGAAAGATGTCATATAGAGGCAGTGAGGTAGATAGGTAAATAGCTAAGTCTGGAGTCAGGGAGATCTGAGTTCAAATCCGGTCTCAGACACTTACTATGAACCTGGGCAAGTCTCATCACCTCTGTTTACTTCAGTTTCCTCATGTGTAAAATATAGATAATAACAGGATCGACCTTGCAGAGTTACTGTGAGGGTCAAATGACATCATATTTGGAAAGTGCTTAATACAGTGGCTGACACATAGTAGGCTGCTCTATAGAAATGCTTATTCCCTACTATTGTGCTGAAAGGAATAATGAACTGGAGGAATTCCATGTGAACTGGAATGATGCAGAGCAAAAGGAGCAGAACCAGGAGAACATTATACACAGAGATTGATACACTGTGGTACAATCAAACATAACTGACTTTTCTCCTAGCAGCAATGCAATGACCCAGGATAATCCAGAGGAACTTAGGAGAAAGAAAACTATCCACATCCAGAGAAAGAATTGTGGGAGTAGAAACAGAAGAAAAACATGATTGATCACGTGGTTCGATGGGTATATGATTGGGGATGTTGACTTTAATTGATTACTCTATTGCAAATATTAATAATATGGAAATGGGCTTTGAACAATGATATACATAAAACCCAGTGGAATTGCTCCCTGGAAAGGAGGAGGGGAGGGAAAGAACATGAATCATATAAGAAAAATATTCTAAATTAAATATATTTTAAAAATTTAAAAAAAAAAGAAATGCTTATTCCTGAACCTTCACTCTGCCTTTTGGACATGGTAGTCAAATTCTACTCTGAAGGAAGCTAAGGACCCTACCAGATGGAAGTGAAGAGGCCACAGTGTGTTCCAGATATGGAAGAGCAGCTCCACAAAGGAAATAAAATAATGTTTAATGGAATAACCAATAGGCCATTTAGAATAGAATACAAAAAAGGGAACAATATGGAAAATTGGAAAGATGGGTAGGAGTCATATTATGATAGATTTTAAATGCTATGCCTTAGGATTTTCCCCTCAAATCGATCTATTGATAATAGTCGAAGGGTGCAAATAAATATTAAAAAGCAAGTCTTTTAAAGGCTCAGATAGTAGTACTTTTTTCATTTAAAACTGCACCAAGACTCTTGGGACACTTCGTATTCAGCAGAGCATAGCAACATAGCAACACAAGATTTGGAGCCAGAGGACTTGGGTTCAAATCCAATATCCATTGCACTTATTTACCATGTGACTTTGGGGCAAGTCACTCTTCCTCTCTGGCCCTCAGTTTCCCCATCTGTCAAATGTCAAATCCTAAGGAACCTTTTTGCTTCAAATGCTGTGAACCTCACTCTGGATGATTTGCACTTAAAACATCATCAATATTTGTTGATTGTACAGAAGTTACTCAACACGATACTAAGATGTAAGAAGATTTCTCAAAGTTGAAAACAGGCAGAGGAGAGAGAGAGAGAGAATATAATTTTAACTTAAACTTTGCAAATTTTGCAAGCAACAAGATGGGGAAACGTCTCAATTCTCTTTTTCTTAAAAAAACAAAACCTCCTGGTTGTTTTCTTCACCTGTGACCAAAAGCTGAAAGAGCTCAACTTTTTTACCAAAAGCCCAATTCAAAGAAGGTAAGAAGAACATATATCTGCGCCAAAGTCATAGCTGAAACCCAGACATGGAACTCTCTTCTCTGCTGCCCTCTGTAGAATTTTCCATATTTGCTTCTTGAGAGAGGGTTCTGACTGCAGAACTCCATCATCTTAGGACTAAAATATTATTCCTCTATTTCAGTTGAAGTGGCAACCACCTGGAATGTTGAAGGGGAATCAGAATGAACATAGAGATATTTCCCCTGCCACATAGTTTACAAGCCAGTTAGCCTCTCCCTTAAAAATTTATGGGCTGTAGTAATTTTCTACGTGGCCAAGAACTTTGTATTGTTGAGATTTATATAATTACAAAGGGTGCGTTTATTGCATATTGGGAAAGCCAGACACTCCTACTTTTTTATCCCACTGTAACTTGGGGGTAGAAGCAGGCAAGAAGGAAGGAAACGTGGGAGATAAATAAAAATGGAAAGAGGAAATAGATCAGGTCTGGCTATGCATTATTACAAATGTCACTAAAGTATTGATTACTGGATTTCATTAATAACATATGTTCTCCTACAACTCACCTTGGCCATTCCTTTTGCATACTCTGGTTTCCTGGGAAAGGACCAGTTATAACATGTGCAGAATGAAGGATTTTGAAACTGATTTTAGGCAAAAGTGTAGTGCTTTTTCTTGGATTAGCTTCATGGACTAGTTCAGTACTTGGAATCATTTCAGAGGGATTAGGGTGTATGAAAACTGGTCTATTGCTAAGGGTTCTTGGCTCATCAGGTGCCTATTCTTAGAGCAGATATAAACAAGGGAAGTTTGGGATTTTCTTTTCTTCTAAACATTCCCCCAAATGAGAACTGAGACCATAGGGTAGGAGTGTAGAGTGTTGTAGGGGTTTGAAGACAATGTATAACCTCTTATCAGTTGAACCCCAAGTGACATGACATAGCACTGCAAAGCCATATTAGCCAGTGCTAACTGCTAGAACCCAGTATAATTAGTCAAGATTTATAACCAGCAGTACTGGGAACCTAGATGTGGCACCAATGGACATAGTCATAGAGAACCTTGGACGCTATGTTTGGGGCTTTTGCATTTTTTTAGCACAGGATAGATAGCAGAGGGCCTGAACTCTAATCTTTAAAAGTTACTTATCCAAATATTCACCCTTCAAAATACTAAGCACACATAGAAGGATTTCTAATACATGTAGGACTAGGGGAGAAAAAGCTGTGAAATTCAAGAAAGCCAAGTTTTGGAGCTGTTTTTTTTTAAATTGAGAGCCAGCTGTTATTGCTTAATGTAATCATATACCAGAAAGGAATTATAAATCATACACATGGCTTCAAATCAGGAACAGCTGGCCAAATTCAAAGGCAATCACATGTAATTTGGTTTGGCCTACCTGAGATCCTGTCTCATAATGTTTAAGACCAAGCAAATTTTTCCACTTTCCTCACCCCGCCCCATCCCCTCTCTCCCCCAGGATCAAAATATCCATTCTGTGGGGTTTACTTTTGGCTACTCCCATTTCTCCTTGAGCAAAGAAAATGTACTTCCATGGCTTTATAACTTACTTCCAAGACTAAAAGTCACTTCTTAGTCTTCACTGTCAATATGGGGGGGGGGGCAGAATGTGGTTTTTAAGTGTGAAAAAGGTCCCAATCTCCCAAGTCAAATTGTTCTCAGTTTGGAAGTAACCCCAAACTCCACCAGATGTGAATCCCCAAGTTCCCTTCTTCCTTGACCTGGCCTTGGCGTTCCTGGCACTGCTTTCTCTTCTCCTCCTATTTGCTTGACCATTCCTTTTCAGAATCCTTGGCTGAATATCCATCTCCTGCCTCTTTAGTCTGGAGGTTCCCCAGGGTTGTGTGTACTCTCCCCTGGAGATCTTAGCTGTTCCCTGGGATTCCCACATCAAATCTGTATCTCACATCTCTATGTCCAATGCTCATTTCTCAGGCATCATCCTTCTTGACCAGTCTAGAGTGTTCAGCCTACTGAGTCCTCCTTTCCAAAATTTTTGTGACTGCTCTGATATGATTCTCGCCCTGTCAGACAGATTCTTCTCAGGTTCAGGTGCATGATCATCCTCATGGGTGTCCCATGCCCCATGTGCAGGTGTCCCCTAGGGATCTGTCCTGAGCTCACTGCTTTTCTCTCTCTACACTCTAGCCTCGTGATCTCCTCAGCTCAATGCAGATGACTCCCAAATCTACAGATCCAGTCTTTGTCTCTCTCCTGAACTCATTCTGCACCTTCAACAACCTGGATGTCCCACTGGCGTTTCCAACTCAATGCCTCCAAACCAGAATTCATCTAAAGCCACTCCTCCTAACTTCCCTATTTCTGTCAGGAGCATCACTATTCTTCTAATCCCTCAAGTTCAAAACCTAGGAGATCTCTTTATCGATATGTCTACAATCTATCTTTCTTTTCCAGCTGATTATATATTAAAACCATTCATGCCTTCTGCACAGCTGCCACACTGAATCAGTTCTTGTCCCTTATAAACGTGACAGTTCATCTCTCATCTCCATGTCTTTGCACATTCTAGCCCCCAAGGCTAGAATGCTCTTCCTGACCACATCTACTCTTTGGACTTTCTAAGGCCCCTTCATGCTCAGCTCAACAACCACCACCTTTAAGAAGTTTTTCTTGATCCCTCCAGTTCTTAGTACCCCACAGTTCCCATTAGTTTGAATTTATTTTTCATACTTTTGTAAAACCGCACTAAGACTTTTGGGATGCCCTGTATATCTTGTATTTACATATCTATAAACATGTTTTTCCTCTAGTTAAGACTTTAAACTTTGAGGGAAGGGACTTTTTTCCTTTTTGTCTCTCCTTCCCAATCACCTAGTCCAATGCCTGGCACATAGCAGATGTATGCTTACCGACTGGCCCACTGGCAATGCGTTGCCAAGTCTTATATAATTCTACCTCCAACTTTAATCACATTTGTCCCCTTTGTTTTTCTCATATGGCTACCATCCCAACACAGACTCTTCTTCCTTGGACTACTAGAATAGCCTGTTAATTGGTCTTCTTGCTTCCAGTTCTTAGCACAGTACCTTACACATAGAAGGCACTTAATAAATGCTGGTTGAATTGTCCAGATACAGTGTTAGGATCAATAAAACATTTAGTGCCAGAAGCAGGTAAACATCCTTAAAGGGCTAAGAATGATCAAGTGATTAAAAACAGGAAAACAGCAGTAAAGAGAAAAGAGAGAGAAGGGTAAGAACAAGTAAACTCAGGATCAGTAGGCTAAAAAAGGTGGAAGTATCTTTTACTCTTTCCTTGATGCCCAGAAGAAAAGCCTAGGACACAGAACTAAAGGCAGAGAATTTCAGTGCTGAAAGAAATTTCAGAAACAGATAGCCTACACCAGTGATATCAAGCTCAAATAGAAACAGAATTCTGAAAGCCTGACTACTGCCTTAGAAAACCACAAATTAACATTATCTATGTTGTATCATATTATTTATTTTGTTAAACATCTGCCAAGTACATTTTAATCTGATTCCTTTTGCAAGCAGCAAGCTTGACCCCTCTATTCCAGAAGAATTCTAGAGATTACAGGTCCAGAAAGATCAAGTGATTTGCTCAAAGACACAGAACTGAGCCAAACTGGGACTAGAATCTTGGGCCCCTGACCCTTGGTACAGGGCCCTCTCTTTTATTCTCACTATCCCCTTTTGCCCACTCAAGTTACAAACCAGTTTTTTCCTCTCTGAAAGAACACTTAAACATTTCAGGGTTCAGTGATTTCACTGGTATGAGTGAGTACTCTTGCTACCAAGCCCTGTACAAGTTTAGATGGTAATACTCAACAATTACTGAAGCTGAAAAATTCATCCCCCTAGTCTAGGCTAGTGGCTGACCCTCTGTGATTTTAGGGAGGCTGGTCCTTGGATGGGAAAGCCCATCCCCCAACCACGTCAACTGCCATGGTTTACACTTGCCTGACATTCAGCCTTTAAGAACCCAGAGTCACTCCCATGTCCTGATGAGGCATCAGAGGAAGACTTTAACAGAGGCCCTAAAAGAAAATGTGCAACTAATTATCCTGAAAACCACAAAGACCTACCTCAAATTACTAGGAGAGCCAAGTAGAAGGAATGAATAAAGAAGATAAATGAAAGAGGTAGTTTGAGTTCACTTTAGTATCCAAGGAATTCTGCTTGATAGGCATAGCCCAAAGAAATTCAGTCATCTTCCAGTGCTAAAAAGATCTTTAAATTAGAATGGAATTTTTATTGTATTCACTGTTAAAATAATATTCCTTCTAATTACAGGATACATACCACACAATACCCAAGACTAAAAAAAAGCACACTCACAGTACCAGGCTATTTCATGGCCTTTACTATACAGGGAGAATTCTGAGAAGACAACCTAAAACTTTAGCCCAAGTGTTTAAGAGTTATTTAGTTTGGGGAGGGTAGCTAGGTGGCTCAGTAGATAGAAAGCCAGGCCTGGAGGGGAGATCCTGGTCCTGGGTTCAAATCTGACCTCAGGTACTTCCTAGTTGTGTGACTCTGGGCAAGTCACTTAACCCCCATTGCCTAACCCTCACTGCTTTTTCCAAGATGGAAAGGTTTTGTTTTTTCTTAAAGGAGTTATTTAGTCTCACAAAATTAAAATAGCTTCTATGATTATATTTTTCTTCCCTGGTTAGAAGTCAGACAAGATGACTCAATGATGGACCAAGTAAAAAGAAATTAACTGTGAGGTGTCAGTCATATTCAGAAAGCCACTTCTGATAATAATTTACATATTTTGGTTTGAGTAGTTGGTCACAAGACATTTAAAAGTCAGTCCTGAACACTTTCATGATAAAAGTGATAATCCACCTAAAATAACTTTCTTACCTTGTTCTTGTAAGTACAAGCTCTAGTAAGTACAAGTCTAATTACTGTAGCTGCCTAACTAGTTGGGTAAACAATTCAAATCCTAATTTTACTGAAGAAGTTAGAACACATATGATGACTCCAGGGGATGGAAAAGCTCATGAAGTCAAAAAAAATCATCATCTGAGCCTGTCTTGCTTAAAGAAGATGATGTGTAAATGCATTTAAAAACCCGACTTTTGATGGCATGCAGTAGGTAAATATTACAAATATTTGTTAAAACAAGATTATATATGCATCAGGAAAATTTGAGTGAAAGCCTCAGAAACACTAGGTAGGAGAGTGAAGTATCCAGTGACAGACAACTTGAGTTCCAATCTGTGAAGGAGTTGCTTAGCCTCCTTTATTTCTGTCTTTAAATGACTCTGTAAGCCTACTTTAGATAACTCAAATTGTTCCCCAAAACACAAGAGGAAATAAACTACAAATAAGAAAACTTAACAGGACACACAATTTCTGTCTTAAAGAAGAAAGACACACTGTCTCCTTCCCTACTAAATGTGGCCCTCATCTGGAAAATAAGCAGTGGGATTTGGGGAAGCAGGAAAGGGAAAGAATGTAAGGAAACAATGGACAGGAAGAAGAGAAGAATTGAAGACAAAGAGGAAATACTATATGGGACAGAGGAAAACCAGTTAGGACAGGTACTCTCCTAGCAAGCAAGCAAGGAAAGAAATGATGCTTTTGACTTTAAGTTTTGAGTTTGAGAAAAAATAAACATGGAAATTCTGAAGGAAATGAATTCAATCTGGAGTTTTCTCCAGCCAAAGGAGAGGCCAAAAGTGACCCACAGGACATAAATAGAAAAGCAACAAAAATCCTCACCACAATGAATGAAATATAGGACATCCTAACTGCAGCCACCTGTGCTGCTCTCAAACTGGCCTTTAACTCTACAGCTGAGAGAAATTCCATCCAACACTTCATCAGCTCTGAATGTAATATTGGAATGATGACAACGGTCTTCAAAAATTTCCATTGGGGATCCTGGAAATCAAAGCCAGAAGGTAGCTTGTGTTGTTATTTTTCAGTCATGTCAGACTCTTTGTGGCCCCATTTGGGGTTTTCTTGGCAAAGATACTGGAGTGGTTTGTCATTCCCTTCTCAAGCTCATTTAAAGATGAGGAAACTGAGGCAAACAGGGTGAAGTGGCTTGCCCAGGGTCACACAGCGAGGAAGTATCTGAAGCCAGATTTGAACTCAGGAAGTCTTCCTGATTCCAGGCCCACATCTATCCACTGGGTCACTTCACTGCCTCATAAAGTAATTAAGAGATCATCTAATCCAACCCTGTCATTTGACAGATAAAGCAAATGAGGTAGAGAGAGAGATAAGTGACTTATTCTAGTCCCACAGCTGGTAAATAGTAGGACTGGGATTCAAAAGTGCTTGACATTTTACAACTTCCCACAGTAGCTCCTCCAAACCTGCCCTTCTCAAGCCTCACACAATAAACTTCCCCTTCCCTCAGAGCAAAGGGCCTCTATTCATGCTATACTAAGAACACAGAAGCTACTCACTTCTTTTTTTAATTTTTAAAGAAATTGTTATTTAATAAAAAAAAAAAGCCAGCTTGGGCTAGGGAGCAAAGATTAGCAAAAGAAAAAAATCACTTTTTAAAATACCTCCCCTTTCTAGGCTACAAGAAAGAGAATGTAAGAGAGGGAAATGAACCATTTTAATTTTTGATAAACAAGAAGCTTATGAAAAGGTTTCCATTTGGGCCTTAAAAATGAACTACCTCGTTTGCCCCAAAGACAGCCATTGTCCTGCAGCTCATTGCCCTAACTTATTTTTTGCATTAATGATGTGTCTCTGAAACTTAATGCCTTAATATCTTTTTTTTTTAATTTTGAGTTCCAAATTCTCTCTGTCCTTCACCCATTGAGAAGGCCGGCATTGTGATATCCATTATACATGTGACAGCATATTAGAAGCTATCCACTTTTGTAAAAGTGAGTAAGAACGGAGAAGGTAGATGGCAGGGGTAATCCAGGGCTGGGAGTTGTGAAGGAATGAGTCAGGGCAAATGATTCATAGGAAAGATGGAGCTATGGAAACTTCTTGAAGAAGGGATTAGAGTAACATGATCAGACTTCTGCTTTAGGAATGTCAAACTAGATTGGAGAGAGGAGAGACTAAAAACAAGGAGGCCAAGAGACCAATGAGGAGGCAACTGCAATAGTCCAGGTGAGAGGAGACCAGGACTAGAATTACGCCATCTGTGGTGTGAGTTGTGGCAGGCAGGAGACATGGTGTGGTGACAGAAAAAAACAAGACTTGGTGCCTGATCGCATATGGTACTTGGGAGTAGGGGGAAGCAATAACTGGTATTGAAGAATTGAATGTGAATCCCAGCTTGTAAATCTGGTTGACTGCAAGAATATTTACTACCATCTTCATCCCTGTCTTATCAGAGGCAGCTAGGTGGCACAGTAGATAGAACTTGGCACTGGACCTGGAATCAGGAAGACCTGAGTCTAAATCCTGCCTTAGACACTTAACCTGGGCAAATCACTTACCTTCTCTGTGCCACAATTTCCTCATCTATAAATGACCTACCCAAGGCTGTTGTGAGGATAAAATCAAATAAAATTTGCAAAGCACTGCAAACCTTAAACCACTGAACAAATGCTAGCTATTATTGTTGTTGTTATTAACCTCTCCCAGTCTTTGATCCTGCTAATAACCCTCTTCTTGATATTCTCTCCTCTCTGGGTTTTCATGACAAACACTTCACCCCTGTGGTTCTCTTACCTATCTGATCCTTCCTCAGTCTTCCTTGCTGCACCTTCATCTAGGTCATACCTGCTAAATGTGGGTATTCTCCTCATAAGACTCTGTCCTGGGAGCCATTTCCCATGGTGATCTCATCAACTTCCAAGGACTTCATTATCATCTCCATGCAGAGGATTCTCAAATCTACTTATCTAAGATCTAACCTCTCTGCTGACCTCTGGTCTCCCATTACCAACTAAGTGCCTACTGGACCTCTCAAAGTGCATAGATTGCCCCAATATATCTTAAATCCAATATGACCCAAACTAAGCTTATTCTTGTCTAAAGAAGAGTCTGACCATCTCTGTCTCTCTCTCTCTCCACCCCCTTTCCCCTCTGCATTTCTTAACATCTTATCTTCACTTCATCATCACTTATAGACTTCTTATGATGCCTCATATTGCTAGGTAACTTTTCATATGGCTTATTCCTACTTTCCCACAGTCTTCTTATACCTAATTTCCTCCAGCATAAACTTTCACCCTGTGAACCCAGACTTCTCTCTCTTCCATTTTATGACTGGGCATTTTCACTGAGTGTTCTACATGGCTGGCTTCCTTCAAGTCTCAACTAAAATCTAATCTACAAGAAGTCTTTCCCAATTTCCCTTAATTTTAGTGCCTTCCCTCTGTTAATTATCTACAATTTATCCTATGTGCATCCTATTTGTACATGATTGTAGAGTTGTTTGCATGTTGTCTCTCCCATTAAACTATGGGCTCCTTGAATGCAGGGATTATCTTTGAACTTTCTTTGTGTCACCAGCACTTAATACAACGCCTGGCACATAATATACGCTTAGTGTTTACTGACTACCCTCAACAAAAATAGGGAATTGGGAAGAGAGGTGAGTTTAAGACAGAAAGATAAGTTGAGTTCGATATGATAGATGGTAGGAGCCAGAGCCTGGGAACATGACCTATGACTCCACAGAGAATGTAAACTACTTTCAGTAAATGTAAATAGTAAAAGAAGCTCCCAGCTATCAATGGAAGAACTAGTACACAACCCTGGGCCATCAGTGATAGCATACCTTCTTTGTTCTTCTTTTTATATTACCTGATCTGGACTGGGTGCAAGGATCTATTTTACTTTGTTCTACTGCCACCCAGGATAATTGGCCTCTTGTGAAGAAATGCCTCCAATTAACCTAATGAGTTTCATTAATAACCAAGTTGGCATGGGTTCCTTTTTTCAGTATCTCAGTATTCTTTCAGAGGATATGCTACCCTACAATTGGCATAATCAGAGCAGAACAGATCTACCCCCTTACATTTGGCACAGAAGGCAGGATAGTCTGAAACCCCTACAAATCTTGTGCCTAGGGGACACACCTAAGTGGAGATGTCTAGCAGGCATTTGGAGATGTGAGATGTGCTCAGGAGAGAGAAAACAGTTGGAAGTGTAGATATGGGAATCATCTGCATAGAAATGTTAGTTTAATCTGTGGGAGCTAATAAGATCTCTGAGAGAGTATAGAAAGAAGTCAGAACAAAGGGTGGAGTATGGATTCTGAGCCAACAAAATTACTAAGGACTGGTCAAACTACAGAACCATGTCACAAAAACCCAAAGAGGAATTTCCCTTGGAAGAGGTAGTCAATAGTGTCCAACTGCAAAGAGGTCAAGAAGAATGAGGTCTTAGATTTAGCAACTAAGAAACTAATCAGTGACTTTAGAGATAGTCATTTCAGTCCAATGGTAGTACAGAAGCTTGATCCCAAGACATTAAAGAAGTAAATAGGAATCAGGAAAGTAGAGTCATTGAGTATAGACTGCTCTTTTCTAAGAGTTTAGCTGTGGTTGAGAGGAGGGATATGGGATGATAGAGAGCTTGAGGGGATGGTAGAAGCAAGTGAAACTTTGGTTGTTCTTTGTTTTTTAAGTTTGAAGAAAATGCCTTTAAAAAAGGAAAGGTACCCTTTCCTCTGACAGTGAAGCAAAACAGAAGAGAATGGAGGTCTGAAGTGCAGAACTGAGAATGTGAATGAATGTTCATGATGAATAGCCTCCAAGTTTTATATAAAATATAAGGGAATTCCTAGGGCAGTGAAGTGGTAGAGTCAATAAATCCCTGGATTTGCAGTCAGAATAGAACTGAGTTCAAATTTTGCCTCACTTAGCTATATGACCCAGGGTAAGTAACTTAACCTCTGTCTGCCTCAGTTTTCTTACCTTTAAAATGAGGATAATAATAGCACCTACCTCAAGGGTTGTTGTGAAAATGAAATGACACAACCTATGTAAAGTATTTTGCAAACCTTAAAGCACTATATAAATGCTATTATCATTAAAGAGTGAGGATGGAGTTGGGTAGGTTCATATTCTATTCAGCCCAGTTCCCTAGAGTGTCATGTCAAATGTTACAGGGAAGTGTGATATTTGCTCTAACCTCAAAGCTCTCTTAGTTCAAGTTCCATGTTGGGAGAAAATTAATTCCTCGTGAGTCACTGAGCAAAGGAGATTTATTTCTTTCAAATTCAACAAGGATATAGTGGTGCTCAGTCTTTCTAGATGTGGCCTTCTTGTTTCTATGGAAACACATTCGCTCAGTCCATGTTCAGAGTATGGTTTTAGGTGCCTACTAAGACTAAGAAGCACTGGCTACATGAAGGTGAGCACTTTTAAGCTCCTAATCAATCAATCAATCAATCAACATTTTTATGTGCCAGAAATTATATTCTAAGAACTGGAGAATACTAGGAAAAGCAAACAGCCCCCGCCCTTCAGAAGTTTCCATTTGAAAGACAGAGATAAAATGCAAACAACTATGTCCATAGAAGCTCTCTACAGGGTAAACTGAAGAAAAAAAGAGGCTCCACAGGTTATGCTGTCATACAGGCTGGCTACCGAGCCTCCAATGGACTCTCTCATCACCTCTGCACCTGAGAACCCAAGCCTAGCTTTTTTCAAGCCTTAGCACAAGTGCCATGTCCTAAGGGAAGTCCTTCATCCCCTCAGTTATGAATCCTTGTTTTAGACCTTCATGAAGTATCTGTCTACATATTACATATTGCCCCACCCTCAGGAGAATATAAGCTCCTTGGGGCAACTAGGTGACTCAGCCAATAGAGAGCCAGGCCTTCAGATGAGAAGACCTGGGTTCAAATCTGGCCTCAAACAATTCCTGGCATGTGACTCTGGGCAAGTCACTTAATCCCAATTGCCTAGTCCTTACTGCTCTTCTACCTTGGAACCAATACTCAGTATGGATTCTGAAACAGAAGGTAAGGGTTAAAAAAAAAGAATATAAATTCCTTGAGGGCAGGAAATAGTAGTTTGGTTTTTGAAATCCCTAGAATATAGTAGACACATATTGAATCCTTTAAGCTAGTCCCTGGATTCTACAACCAGGACTTTTAAAAAATTAAATAATTTTATTTTTTTTCTTACCATTTACATATAATAAATTTCCACACAAATTTCCTGAAGTTATATAATCCAAATTATCTCCCTCCCTCCCTTCCTTCCCCCTCCCAGAGCAAACAAGCAATTCAATCTGGGTTATACACGTATTACCACACAAAATATACTTCTATATTGATCCTTTTTGTAAGTGAATAATCTTGCAAAACCAAAATCTCAAATCATATACCCAAATAAACACCTGAAAAGTTGTACATTTTCATCTGCATTCCATCTCCAATAGTTCTTTCTCTGGAGGTGGACAGTGTTCTTTGTCATAAATCCCTCATAAGTGTCCTGGATCATTGTACTGCTGATAGTAGCTAAATCTATCACATTTGATCATTCCACAATATTGCTATTACTGTGAGCAATGTTTTCCTGGTTCTGCTTATTTCACTCTGCATCAGTTCATGTAAGTCTTTCCTACAACCAGGACTTCTGCCACTACACCACCTTCTGGGCATGAAAGTGGAAATATTATACATAGATAAGAAGCTTCCTTCTTTCTTCTTTTTCTGTATGTTCCTCCATCTCTATGCAATCAGCAATTTTTAAAAAAATCCTTATTGTTCTCTGTAAATAAATACAAACCTTAAGTCACAAATGCTTAGCTTTCTCCTTCAAAACTAGCAAGGTCACTTGAGATAGGGGAAAATCGCATTTGATTTTGCCCCAAACTCAATTAAGATGACCACATCAAAAAAGTGGCATTTTATTCTGTTAAGCTCAAATGTCTACATCAGGAGACAATATGTTTTTGGTCTAAGAAAGTCTGCATTTCAGTTCAAAGGTGAAACCAAAAAGCTGACTATCCGGATACAAGTCTGCCTAGGGCAAGATGGTGACTTGCCATCTATATTCCTTTTGGCAAGAGAAATATTCCCTTCATCTCTAGCTGCCAAAGTGGAGAGGCAAGTAACACCTTCCTGACCACTTACCACCTCAAAAGCCTAGAAGAGCTTGATCTCGTCCCTCCCCCTTCTAAGGTTCCTTGAGACCTGTGTCCTTATCCTCTTCCCAGAGTAATAATGTCATAAATTTTTTTCATATAAAGAACTAAAATAATATGGGAAAGAATATTGGTATTTAGCCTCATGTTTATGACTCAGTTGTGAGGTTATATCAAGTCAAAAAATATTTGGGTTACAGAATAATTCAACAGTAGTTAATAAATCCATATTGAGAAGACTATTATGTTCAAAGAACTGTACTAGGTGCTGAGGAAGATACAAAGGTGAATATGTCATTGTCCCTGCCCTCAGAGGTTTACAGTTGATTAAAGAGGATGACATGGTCACAAATAAATAAAATCCAAATTATAACATGAGATGGAAAGAAAATGTTTTAAGAGTTCAAAGAAAGAAGAAAGGCAAGCACTGACAGCTCTGGGTTGAGAAGGAAGAAACTGCCTAGAGAAGGTGTTTAAAGAAGAGGTAGCAATTTGACTGGCGGTTGGTCTTTAACATTAGAGAAAATTTCACTCTGCTGAAACGTGGGAGGAACAAAAGGAATGGCAACAGTGGAACACTGATTGAGGTGGTAGAGAGGACCTTAGAAATCATTAGTCAAAGTCTCTTTTAATATCTGGGGGAAATGAGTCCCAGAGGGATTAAATCCTTCAATAAAGAAACATCCCCACTCTGTAAATTGGAAATTGAGGGGATGCCCATCAACCAAGGAATGGCTGAACAAGTTGTAGCATATGATTGTGATGGAATACTACTGCATCATAAGAAATGATGAGCAGGTTAATTTTTTAAAAACTTGGAAAGACCAAAAAATTTTTTAAAAAACATGGGAAGACCTACATGAAATTATGAAAAGCAAAATGAGTAGAACCAAGAGAATATTGTATACAGCAACAGAAATAATGTTTGAAGGATAATTTATGAATGTCCACCTCCAAAGAAAGAACTGATAGAGAGAAACATGCAAGACATAGTTTTATATATATCTTTTTTTGGTCAGATGATGCCTTCTCTAGTGCAAAGAAGGGAGGAAGGAATTTTAATGTAACCAACAAACAAATTAATTAATTTTTTAAAAAACCAAAGACATATCCCAGTGTGTTGTCTCTTAAAGGTGAATTGGGAAAAATTATAATCTGGTTTCTAGTTAGCTCTGTGCTTTTATCATGGGGATGAATGTATTACAGAACAGTGGCTCAGATAAGGCAGGGGAGGGGAGTGATGTGGAATAATAATGTAGGTCAGAGTTACACCTGAAGGGCCTTAAATGTCAGGGTAAACAGCTTGGACTTCAGTCTAGTAATCAAGCAGAACAAAGCCTATTAGTTTCCTGTACTTAGTCAACATAGTACAATTAAATTCAATTAAGTGCCTTCTATGTATAAGATACTAAGCTAGGTACAGGGGATACAAAAAAAATTGAAAGTAATTCTTTCTCTCAAAGAGCTTACTTTCTACTGCAGAAGGAGGGAGGGGAAAGGTTAAATAGGTACCCATATATGTAAATATGAAAAATATAAAAAGTAATTTCAGAAGTAGGGTATCACTAACCATTGTGGGGCAGGGAGGCCTTTAGATGGAGGGAACTTGAGGCTGGGGTAAGGAGAACTAAAAAATAATAGAGGGGGGAAAATCTATTATTAGATTTTACCCTGTGGATGTTGAAGTAGAATTCAAATCTATGACTTTTGTCTCAAACATATAAACCTTGTGATTCAGTGGATTTAGCTTGGTACCTTTGCATACTCCATACACCACAAGCTCAAATAGTATTTGCATCAACAGTCCTACAATTATCCATGGAGAGATAAACCCAGTCCTGAACAATTTTTTTCTCCCAAAGTTCCTGGAACAATTAATGTTGTGAAGACCTTGAAGATTTCTTTTCTGAAGAAAGGCACTGAAAGAGCCCCAACTAACAACAACCACATAGAGGGTTAGGTGAAGCTGTACGATAAAGCTGAACAGAAAGAACATTGGCCAGGCATCAAGAGAACTGGCTTCTAGTCCAAGCTCTCCCACTCATCAGCTAGGATACATACACAGTCTTGGGTGAGCTGCTTTACCTCTTGAAGCCCCAGTTTTCTCATCTATGAAATGAAGGGGTGGGGCGAGATGGCCTTGAAGGTGCTTTAGTGCTCCAGCATTCTTTTTTATGAAATAAAAATAAAACTTCTGATCCTCCTGCCTGTTCTCTTTGCATGTTTGCACCTAACAGATACAAATTCACCTTGGATCAGAAGCTGCTTACATCCAAAAGCTGCCTGGAGTCCAGGGTATGTGTTTTTGGGGAACAACATTTGCAGAGTTTTGATTGGAAGGTGTTGTACTAACAAAATTTATCATTAACTTGCACAAACACAGCTGTCTTCTGAAAGCAGGAAAAGAAGCTTATCAGGTATGCCCAGCCAACTCCAATAAACAACGAAGTTGAAAAACAAGAATACAGACTTCTATTTTCTAACCAAATGAATATTTTTAAGACTTGACCCAAAGGTTTTCTAATATAACCAAAGAAAAAGTCTGAGTAATATGTAAAACCTCTTAAGGTCAAATCATCTTTACTTGTTGATGACATCGGGGTTATCTTAGAAAATCCTAGTGAATCAACAAAGAAAATAGTTGAAATCAGAAATTCAGTAAAATAGGATACAAAAGAAACTCAAGAAAACATCAACATTTCTCTTTATATAGGAATATCAAAATACAGTTGTGAAAAATGTGACCTGAGAGTCATTTATTTTAGAGTGAAAAGGGACCTTTGCAGATCAAATGGATTCCACCCCTCATTTTAGGATCAGGACAGAGACCAGGAGAGGCTAAGAGACTTGTGTAAAGTCGGGTTGCTAGTGAATAGCAAAGCCAGTATTAATGCTGAAATAAACCTTAAAAGAGAGATTTCACTTAGGTTATTTTTATCCTTTGTTATGTGTCCGACTCTTCATGACCTCATGGACCAACTGTCCATAGGTTTTCTTGGACAAAGATACTGGAGTAGTTTGTCATATCCTTCTCCAGTGGATGAAAGCAAACAGAGGTTAAAGTGACTTGCCCAAGGTCACGCAGCAAGGAAGCATCTGAGGCTAGATTTAAGCTCACATCTTCCTGATTCCAGGTCCAGTCCTCTATCCACTGTGCTACCCAGTTGCCATTTTACCCTTAGTTGCACATCATTATAACAGGTGTGATTTCTGGTTTCCTAGTCAACAAAAGATTAGAAGCAAAAAAGTTTAAAAGGAGAGACAGCTGCTAGGGATAGCACTCTGAGAAAAAAAAAAGTGACATTTCATAATGAGGATGAGACCAGAAAAAAAAACTTAAAGAGAAACCAAAGAACTTGAAAATCTAACTCGGCAGACACGTCCCAGCTGTGTGACCCTGGGCAAGTCACTTGACCCCCATTGCCTACCCTTACCACTCTTCCACCTAGGAGTCAATACACAGAAGTTAAGGGTTTGAAAAGAAAAGAAAAGAAAAGAAAAGAAAAGAAAAGAAAACCTAACTCGGGGCTTAGGTGTTAATGGAGAGACAAAGAGCCCACACACTTTTTCTCACAGTCTTAGTACTAGAAGAGACCTTCTCAGCCATCTGGTCCAAGGCACACCTAAACATGACTCTCCTTTATGAGATACTTCATAAATGGTCACCCAGTCTTTGTTTGAAGACCTTGAGTGACCAGGAAGCCACAACCTCCTAAGGCAGACCAATCTACTTTTCCATCATTAAGTTCATCCTTACATCTAGCCTAAATCCTCTTCTTTGTAATTTTCTCAAATTGTTTTCCTAGTTCTAAGTCTGAGGTCAAGCAAAACAAGGCTCTTTCATAGATAAAGCCCTCAACTACCTTAAGATAGCTAGCATTTCACACCATGCCTCCGCCTATCTCAAAATCTTTTAAATACTATCTCATCTCTTTCTCTGTAAAACCATCCAATCTTCCAAAGCTAGGAATCTCCTAATGTTTTACAAATGGCTGGAAAGGTACTTGGAAATTATTTAATCCACAGCCCCTGCTTCCTAGTCCACTTGCCTTTCTCCTGTACCTCGGTATTTTCTGAGACATCTTTATTGTCTCATGCCTCATTAGCTTAGAGCCTAACTTTCTAAAGGAACTATACTTGACCCTTCTAAGAGAAGATACACCTCAGCAGAAATTTTTAGGACATATATCCTCTTTTTTTTTTTTTTTACCCTTGACTTCTGTGTATTGGCTCATAGGCGGAAGAGTGGTAAGGGTGGGCAATGGGGGTCAAGTGACTTGCCCAGGGTCACACAGCTGGGAAGTGTCTGAGGCCGGATTTGAACTTAGGACCTCCCATCTCTAGGCCTGACTCTCAATCCACTGAGCTATCCAGCTGCCCCCCAACACATATCCTCTTACCTAGATCTTTATTTTCTCCCTAGCTGGCCTCTAAGACTCTAGTCCAGTGATGGTAAACCTTTTAGAGCCAGAGTGCCATGCCCCTTCCTCACACCAAGTGCCTGGTGCACCCCGCCTACACACAGTAGAGGGAGAAAGCATTCCCATTGGGCTACTGGACATAGGGGTGGGTGAAGTGAGGAATGTCCTTAGCGAGTGAAAAGAGGGGAAGGGGAGTGGTCCAAGCACTCTGCTTCTCTACAGCTCTGCCACCTGTAAGCTGCCCACCTTACCCCCTGTGCAGTCCCATTGGGCTGCTGGGAAGAGGGGCAAGAGATGTGAAAAAATGTCATCAGGCACAGTGAAGAGGGGGAGAGGAGCAGCTCCCTCTGACTTTCTAGTAACAAACTCTTGTTGGGAGGAGGGTAGCTGCATGCCCACAGAGAATGCTCTGTGTGGCATCTTTGGCACCCATGCCATAGGTTCACCATCACTGCTCTAGTCCTTCTCCCCTCCATACCTTCCTGAACATTGCTACCATATTAATCTTCCTAAAAGGTGGTTTTTAGCATGCCATTCTTCTACTGAGAAATGTACAATGGGCTCTCTGTAGCCTAAGAAGGTGTGTTGTAATGGCTCAAACAGCAAACTTGGACCAGCTCCTAAAAACATCATTAATATTACAAGCCCAGTATAATTTCTTCATTCATTCAACAAGCATCTACAGAATGAATGCCTATATAGCAAGCAGGCCCTTAGTGACTGGGGGCGGGGGGAGCAGGGAGGAGAATGGGGGAGTGTAATACAAAGATGAATAAGAAACTTTTTCTGTCCTCAGAAAGTTTACAATCTATTTTAGCCCATCAGGCAGCAGAATGGCCCTGTCAAACAAGTATAGATACAATGTCCAGAATTAGGCCTGACACAAATATACAGAAATGAGATAAATAAGATAATGAATATATATAATGCTTTGCAAAACTAAGATCGCCATATAAATGTCAAGTATTCAAAAGAAAAATACAAAGGCACAGGTGAGTTCATGAGGCTCTTTTATGACACAATGCTCCAAAGAAACACAAGCAAGACTCTGTCCCACTCCCTACTATGGAGTATAGTAATCCCCTGCTTGGTGTTCTTGGTATGAAGCTGGGTGACCCACACAGGGACTGAGACTGTGGCCTTGGCCTCACTGCCACCAAATACTCAAAACAAAGTAAAATACTAAAACTGCCTATTTACAGAGCAGCATTCAACTACAGTGCCCATACTGCTGACAGTCACTTTGGGGGAAATCATCAGTCAGCAGGCCAGTATTTCAAGAGGGTACCTCACCTCCCCTGCAGTAAGGCAAGTATTTTCCCAGGAAGAGGGTTAGAGGGTTATCGTACAATTAGGTTGCCTTGTCTTCCTATATACGGCTGTGCTGTATTGAATCTGAAAGCCAAGAATGTTTTAATCTAGCTCTCATAGTTTCCCTTACTCTTCAATCATACAATACCTCATGAAGAAGACATGAATTGAAATCCCACCTTGTTACTTACTACTGATGCGACTACTCTGGACGAGACACGACTTCTTTGAGTTTCAGTTTCTTCATCTGTTAAGTTAGATAGTTGGACTAGATGGCCCCTCACGTCTATTCCACTTGTAAATTTTTGATTCTGCAAAGACTGAGACATCTAGAACATGCTAACTTATATAGCAAAGTCAACTTGCTTGCCTTTCAGTATTTATCAATGCAAATCACTTCAGAGTATTACCACACCATTAGTTGTTTTTGTCTACACCAAACCTATGATCTCATTGAGACAGTCTCCCCATAAAGAAGCTTTCTGTGGATTCGGATCAGCACCTACTCTTCAATTCATGGTCATAGAAAGTTGTGCCTGGCATGAGGAGGTGAAGTGACTTATTCAGGGTCACAAAACCCAAATGAGTCAGAGGTAAGACTTCACCATCTCGCCTCAATACAGTATGGCCTCTCCACAATAATAGTTTCTCCCTAGCTATGCGGTCAATCTATCTAGTTTTCTATTTCAGGCTGGAGTGGTATCTCCTGGCTTCGTCAGTACTTGTCTGCCCAGGGACAAAAAGAGCACCGTTTAATTGTGCTCTCTCTGTTGGTTTCCTGGCCTGGCCTGGCCTGCCTAGGGGGAAAGGATAGAAATGCTATTCCATTGACTCCCCCACTAGTCCACTTGGTTGAGCTGCCAAATGTCTGGAGAGGGGAAGGGAAGGAAACAAACCTACTACTAGGCATTATGTGCTGCAAATATTATCTAATTTGATCCTTACATCAACTCTTGGAGATAAGTGATTAAGTGACTTAGACATAGGGCTAGTGTCTGAAGCTAGATTTGAACTCAGGTCTTCCTGACTCCAAACCTAACACTATCCAATGTGACATCAAACTCCCTCACTATTCCTAGAGGACTCCACCCTGAAGTCAAAGCCCTAAGGATGTTGATAACCTACTGGAACTCATTTTTCAATGACTGACAAACTCATATCCTTCCAATCCCATGATTCTGAACCCCTGGCTATCATTGTTCAAACCCCATTCTCTATTCTTCTCCCATTCTCTGCTCCCTTATTCTCGTTCCCTGTAACCTAGTTTTACCACTCCTCACCCCACCATCATATTCCATTCCAAAGCTATCTACATTCACAGTGTTCTCTGGAATGTTTGCTCTACAGGCAACAAACTTGCTTTAATCTCAAAACTTTTCTTCTCCCACTCTTTCCACCTTCCTTTTCTCCCATAAATCCAGTACTAATGATCCAATTTCCCTTCCACTTACTCAGCTAACTTGTTATACTCTTTGCTCCCCATTGTACTTTCATGTTCTTCCTCTACCACTGTCACTCAGTAGTTTCTCCTCATTTGAAGTTCATTTGATATATATCCACCATCCGATCAAAATTCTAGTAGCTGTCTAGCTTACAGTCTTTCTCTTCTTTCCAACTCTTGCCCTCCTACTAGGAGACTTCAGTGTGTACAGTGATGATACCCCAAATACCTTTACCTCCCATTTCCTCAACCTAATCAATCCCCATGACCTATTCCTCCACCCTACCTCAGATAGATATATAACCTTTCACCTTGTCAACACCTACAAATGCCCAGCTTTCATGTTTATGAACTTGGAAATTCCCCTTATTTGATCATAATGCATTGTTATTCCACCTCTCCCACTGCCTTGCAAGCCCTAAACCTGTTCTTTACTTTTATCATGATCTCCAATCCTTCATCCCCTCAGTTCTTTCCCTAACCTTGACCCCTTCACTAGTTATACTCTCCTCCCTTTCTCATCTTGACCTGTGAGTGAGCCAGTTCAACTCTACACTGTCTTCTTCTTTCAAGTCCCTTGCCCCTTACTGTATTGTCAAAATTAGCAAGCCTTGGTGTTAGATCAAATCTTCTGCCTTTATGCTACTGACATTGGCTAAATGAAGGTAGAGAAAATCACAAAATGGTGCTGGTTGGACCCACTATAAATCTAACATAAGTTCCAGTGGGGCCCTCACTGTAGCAAGGTAATCCTTTTATGCCTACCTAATTAACTATTTCACTCACCACATAAGCTCTTCCAAATCTTGTCATTCTTTCTTAGTCCTTCAAAGACTCACCTTTCCCCTGTTCTTTCTTTCCCTACTCTTTCAAATGAGAACTCTGTTTATATTTTGCTGGAAAAAAAAATTAAGCCATTTGCTTTTACATGCAGGTCTAGGCCACAAACAGAAGAAAGTCTAAAAATATAGGAAAGCATCTGCTAGAAGAATCTCCTCCAAACACTGTTTTTGGTGATGATTTGCAAAGCCTGGAATATTTATGTATACAGAGTCAACATACTTCTCTTTGTTAGCTTAGAAATAGCTAAGAGTTATGTATTTTCATTACAGCTTCTGTACATTAGAATTACAGTTAAATGTGATGGTAATGACAAAGTCATACTCCTACTACTGAGTGAAATATGTTCTAGAATAAAATAATTTCTTGTTCTTTGTGATAAATTACACAATTGATAATTGTTTTATAATTTATACTTTCTGCTTGATGGAATTAAGATCAAATGATCCTATGAAAAGTTCCTATCTTGTTATTATTCATTTATGATAAATATTTGAAGTATCAAACATTTAAATTTTTTAAAAATGACTTTTGTCATTGAATTGTTCTCCTAGATTTTTAGATTCAAAAGCTTTTTGTTCCATGTAGGTCATGGATGTTGAGCATGGTAATATCTATAAAACACATTGTTCTTAAGAAAATTATTATCTTGATGCTGATGCTCTCAAATCTATTTATCTAGCCCTAATTTCTCTGCTGGCTTCACATTTCCAACTGCTTATCAGACATCTTAAACTAAACATGTCCCACTTTTTTTTAAAACCCTTACCTTCCCCCTTAGAATCAATACTATGTATTGGTTCCAAGGCAAAAGAGTGGTAAGGGCTAGGCAATGGGGGTTAACTGACTTGCCCAGGGTCACATAGCTGGGAAGTGTCTGCGGCCAAATTTGAATCTAGGACCTCCTGTCTCTAGGCCTGACTCTCAATCCACAGAGCCACCCAGCTGCCCTCTCATGTTCTACTTCTAAACCTCCTTATTATGAGTGAGGGCACCACCCTCCTCCCAGGCAACCACATTCCCAACTTAGGTGTCATCCTTGAGTCCATACTTTATATCAACCTCCAAATTCAATTTCTTACACAGACTGTCAATTTTATTTTCCTTATATCTTTCAAAGTCATCCCTTTCTCTCCTGACACTGCCACCACCCTGTTACAGGGTCTATCACCGAACACCTAGATTAGTGCACTAGCCTTCTACCTCTATCTCCCTGTCACAAGTCTTTCCCCACTGCACTCCACCCTCCACTGAGCTCCAATCAATCAAACTACTCTTCCTAAAGGGTAGGTCAGACCATGCTGTTTCATACTCTCCTTTAATTTAATAAAATTTGGAGTATCCCTATCACCTTCAATATCAAATATAAAATCTCCTAGTGTTCAAAGCCTTCCAAAACCAGGCACTCTCCTACCTTCCCAGTTATCTTACACCTTACATCTCCACCAAGTACTTTGAGATCCAATGCTCGTCCTTACGTTAAGACAACTACATATCCAGGTTTGAGGGATTTTTACTGGCTGTCTCCCATGCCTAGAATGCTCTCCCTTTTCTCTACTTTCTGGCTTCCCTAGTTTCCTTCAACTCTCAGCTAAAATTCTACCTACTGCAAGTAACCTTACCCAGTTGGTGGATAAAGGTGAAAACCAGGGTTAAAAAAGTTACTGATACTGGACATAAACCATATCGTGGTCCATCTGAAGAGTTGCAACCTATATGACACTAAAATGTTGGTGGAAAGAACAGCTGTATCACTAGGAAAGTAATATAGAAAAAATATGAATTGATGAGTCATCAAATTAGGGAGTGATTATCTGCTTTATAAAAAGGATCACTGGGGGCAGTTAGGTAGCACAGTGGATATGGCACCGGGCTTGGACCTGGGTTCAAATTTGGCCTCACACATATTTCCTAGCTGTGTGACCCTGGGCAAGTCACTTAACCCTGATTGCTTAGCCCTTACTACTCTTTTGTCTTAGAATTTATATGAAGACAGAAGGTAAGGGCTTAAAAAAAAGAAACTTGGAACTATACCCCCAAATCACTCAAGTGTGCATATCATTAATACCTTTAACTAGATTTATACCCCAAAAAAGATGAGAGACAGAGGGAAATGATCTATGTGTACAAAAATGTCTACCAACATTGTATCGTAGCCAAAAACTGGAAACTGAAAAAAATTGATGGTGTTCCTCAGTTGGGGTACAGACAAACAAATTATTACATAACATATGATGTAATATTGTGCCATAGGAAATGAAGAAAGTGATGGATTCAAAGAAATCTGGTTAAGACTTGTATTAACAGGTAAAGGCTGAAATGCTCAGAACCAGAACAATTTATACAGTGACAACATATTGCAAAGGAAAACAATTTTAAAAGACTTAAGAATTCAAATCAATGCAATGATCAGTTGCAATTTCCAAAGACTATTAAGAAATCATGCTTCTACATCTTGGCAGAGAAGTGATAAGTTAGAAGTACAGAGAGACATATATTTTCATACATGGCTAATATTCGGATGTTTTGCCCAACTAAGCCTGTTACAATGGAATGTTTTCTGTTGTTGTTGCTAGAGGAGAGGAATGATAGAGGATGGGGGAGGAGGGCATGACAATGATGGCAAAAAAGAAGAAAATATTATCAGCGAAATACTTAAAATTACACAGAAGAGACCAAAAGCAAGGTAGTGTTGGTATGAAGTTGAATTTAATATATGCTTTAAAAAAAACACATAAAAGTAATTTCATATACAATCTCCTTTTTTTGTTTTGTCTTGGGGATTTTTTTTTTGGGTATTGTATATGGAAATGTTCATGTTAAGCTAAAGAAAATTTATGTCAAAAAAGATCAAAGTCAAGGAATTCCTTATGCATCCACAATGATGTCTTTAGACAACTCCTACTTTTCCTCCTCACTGGAATCATATTTCTTTGTTTTTAGAATGTAATTCTGAAGAACTTTCCATCCTTCCTGGAGTGACTTTCCTTGTAACATTTTAGGCTCTAGGATCCTATTCTACCCTTTCTCTGAAACTTTTGAAATCTGCTTTCCAGAATTCCAGGGTGCACATCACAACTCAACCACAAATTTTAAGATGGAATGATCACTTTCCCCCGCAAATCATATCATTTTTGTTTTAGTACCTCCTGGTTGGTAAGAATCAACTCCAGAAAAGCAGTTCTTCTTGGTGGTTTCCTTCCCTTTGGAAAGATAAAATTATCATTAAGGCAAGCCAAGAAAATGTTCTGCTTTTGGCTGAATGAGAGCTTTAGCAGATGTCTGGATAATTAAATTCCCCAATATATCGCCTTCAATTATTTCAACCCCAAAGGACCTCTCCTTTTCTGACTTCTTATTGCCTTCTCCCCAGTAGCATAGAATCTAATATTTAATTGTGCTCCATGTAAAATGTTATTATCTATCTACCCCTCCCTCACTAACCCAGCTTCTTTCAAAATGGAGGCCCAGGACCATGTTATACTTCTTTGGTGCCTAGGACCATAGCTGGTAACATAATAAACACATTCGGTACATTCTGATTGTTTTATTTACCAAATTTCCATATATATATATATATATATATATATATATATATATATATGACTTTTTAGGAATATTGCTATTGCCTAAAGTGAAGGGCCCTGTATACAATCACAGATTTCCATTGCCTGAATCATATTTTCAAATAGGAACTTTCTTTCAATATAGTATTAACTTTAAATTCCCTGTCATAAGTATGAAAAACTTTAATCCCAAGATCCTCAATTTAAAGATGAATGCATATTCATGCCGATATGTCACTATGTTTTTCTTTTTCTCAAAAAATACTATGCCATACATTAGAAGCTGGAAGTGTGAGGAGAATATGAATGCAATGGGACTACATTAGAACTGGCTTTCCCTCACATCATGCAGATCTTAAGGCACCCTTGCCTTCTCCTTGTGTGTCTGCTATTTATGTTCTTATCTGCCTAGAAATCCTGCAAAGGGGAAAAGAGGGTTCACTCAATGGGCTTCCCCCTATTATAGCTCTTAACATTGCACAGGTACCAATGAAGCAGCAAATGAGTGGTCTAATGATTATCCTAAATGATGGAATTAATACCATCTTGAACTCTTAAATAACTCCTCTCCAAAAATAAAACAAAGGTAGCTCTGAGTCATCATTTTTGAAACTATTCTCAAAGAACCAAGGAGAAAGGATTACGGTGCTAACCAACCCAAACTTTATTTTTTAAATTAGATCAAAACAATAAATTTTGTTGATTATGTGAGAACTCATTCTTTCATCCATCTCTACAAAATACCTTAAGAGGACATTAATGCCATCTAAAGGATACAAAGGGATTGTTTACAGAACTAGATATACCACTAGAAATATAAGAGCAAGATAAAAACCTTACTTTAGATTGTTTAAGAAACATGACATCAATCTGACTGGGGCTATCATTTTTTTTAATGTTACAGATAGAGCAAGAGAAAAGCAGGAAAGACATCATGGCTACAGGTTTGAACTAAGAATTAATGGATAAGGGGGCAGCTGGGTAGGTCAGTGGTTTGAGAGCCAGGCCTAGAGACGGGAGGTCCTAGGTTCAAATCTGGCCTCAGACACTTCCCAGATGTGTGACCCTGGGCAAGTCACTTGACCCCCAATGCCTACCCTTACCACTCTTCTGCCTTGGAGCCAATACACATCTTGGAGTATTGACTCCAAGATGGAAGGTAATGGTTTTTTAAAAAAAAAAAAAGAATTAATGGATAAAAGAAATCAAAGAAAAAGGGAAATGATGTGCAAAAATATTTCTAACAAATCTATTTTGTGGTGGCAAAGAAATGGAAATTGAGGGGATGCCCATCAATTAGGGGAATGGCTGAATAAATTGTGATACATGATGTGATGGAATACTATTGTGCTGTAAGAAATGATCAAAAGGATAGTTTCAGAGAAATCTGGGAAGACTTATATGAAGTGATACATAGTGAAGTGAGCAACACCAGCAGAACATTATACCCAGTAATGGCAATATTATAACAATGATCAACTGTGAAAGACTTAGCAACTCTGATCAATGCAATGAACTTTGACAATCTTAAAGGACATGTGATGAAAGCTTTATCCACTTTCAGAGGGAGAACTGATGAATTCTGAGTGCAGATTGAAGCATATTTTTTCACTTTCTTTTTCTTTTCTTTGCAACATGACTAATATGGGTATATGTCTTTCATAACATCACATGATAACTGATATCATATTGCTTGCCTTTTCACTGAATAAAGGAAGAGCTGGAGGGAAAGAACTGGAACTCAAACTTTTAAAATGAATGTTGAAAAAACATTTTTAATTTTAAAATAAGTATGAAGAACAGCTAAATAAATTATGATACATGAATATGATGGGATGTTTATGTGCTCTTATAAATGATGTGTGTGGTGAATACAGAGAAGTGTGTAAGTATCTATATGACAATGCAGAATGAAGTGAGGAGAGTCAAAGGAACTACAATATAAAGGGTAAGAACCTTTACCAAAAAAATGAAAATTGTCACAAAATCATAGATGTCAAACAGGACTCAAATGAAGAACAGAGAAGATATCAATAAGAACTTTCTTTTAAAAAAAGAACTAATTTGATATGGTAGCAGAATGTGGTAATGGATTACATCATTCTAAATTTGCCTGTAAAAAAGGTTTTCATGATTTACAACTGATTTAGAACTCCAGTTAGAATTCTGAGAGTAAATAACTTTATTATTAAAGGTACTGAGCATCCATAAAGACATTACTTACCATCATTTGAATCAAAAGGAACAACATGTTAGGAAATCCCACAACTAAATTCTAAATAAGCCTCTGTTATCTCAAGGATGACACTTGAGGTCAGCTATAATTACTCATCTTAATAGTCCTAAGGATTTTCTTTAGAGCAGCCTAGGATATGGAGGGTTTTTCCCAGTGTTCTATCCTTGTTAACAGTTCTTCAGCCTTAATAGAATGACTCAAGTTTTTTTCCTTTGGTTGACTGGCAAGTGATAACTAAACTATTAACTCTTCAGAGAAAGTCATTTCATTTGTAGTCTTAAAGTATTATACATATGAGTTGTTATTATTAGCTTCCTACAATATCAAGGTTGAATTTGAATGGCCAAATCAGGTATTTAGATAGATAGTGTTTATTCCTCAATCTAATAATGAAAACTTGCTATACAGTGCTCAATACAAGGTGTCCAACAAATGTTAATGATTGGTCAAAGAGAAGTTTTCGATATTATTCATA
>NC_058136.1:35928500-35936062 GCF_016433145.1 Gracilinanus agilis | reverse complement strand
AGACTGGAAGACTTATTTGTTAGAAAATGCATGGTCGGGTATGGGCTAGACAGGATGGAGGCCCTTTCCCGTTGATTCTGTGAACTCTTGATAGGGACATCTTTCCCTTTAGGTCTCATGGCAACTTGACTTATTAAGCAGAAGCCAGTACTGCAAAGTTAACTTCTCTGTGGAATCCAAATTTTCATTTGTTGGGAAGGAAGGGGAAAAGTTAAGTAGAAATGCAACAGTGCTCCTTAATATTAATACTAATACATTCACAAGACTATTAAGCTACTTGGAGCATGAGGTTTTTTAATATGGGAAATGAACAAAATCTACACAGCAAAGATTTCAAATGCATTTTATTACATTAATAATGCCACGTGACACTTGATAACAAACTACCTTTACTTCGAATATTAATTCTGGAAAATTCCAGAATGACGCCAGTTTTGACGACAGGGAATCATTTCTCCTTTACTGGCTTCTCCAATCTTTTGGGGCGATTCTGCCAACAGGAGATGGGTTCCATTCGATTCCAATTTGAGTTGCTGCCTAGAAGATTAAAAAGGCTCTCAGTTACACATTTGTGAACCCTAGACTGCCTGCCTCCCTTCCAGCCAATTTCCTTTACAATTCCCTTGTAAAGAAAAAGCCAGACTCCTCTTATTCAACTTAAACAGTGTACATATACAAGGAGATTGCTCATCCAGTTTCACAGATCTCATATTTCTGTGCTGGACACTTTCCTCCTCAAAATTTTACTTTCCTCAGTCACGTCATAATCTCATCAGGAATGACCTATACCCAGGAATTTCTGTCTTTTTTTCCATTGGTTAGAACCACAAATAATTAACTCTTGGTTACTTCCAGACTGTTAAATTTAAGAGGTAAATACTTTCATCTAGCAATTTATTTTTCATCCCACATTTTGTACTAAGAGGGGGATGCAATGGTACTTACGTATGCCCAAATGGCAAGACAGAAAGTGGCTCCACTCAGTAATATTGGGGTGCCATACTTATCATGAAAATTAGGCATCCTGTCCTGGTGGTTCTGCCTTTCAACAGTTTGCTGAAAGCTGCGAACTAAAAAACAAAACAAAGAAGTATATCAGTTCTCAGAAAACCAGAGTAGACTTGATTGCTATTGGTTATAATCATGAAAGACAAGTATATGACTTTATGGCACACTTCACATTTGCTTAAAGTTAAAATATAAAAAAGCATAAAACAAAGTAGGAAGCAAGACACAATCACAGAATGACAAACTATGGAGAAATTCACCCAAACTCAAAATAAAAGGCTTACTTTTTCAAAAGTCAAACAAGACTATTTATAGGATCATAGATCTAGAACCCAAAGACTTCAGGACATTTTAGTTCAATAACCTCATTTTAAAGATGAGAAAATGATGCCCAGACAGATTTAGTGATTTGCCAAATGTCACACAGGTCAATAAACTCAGAGGAAGAACAGAAGCCCAGGTCCTGGACTCCAGAGCCAGTGCTCTTTTCACTGTACTTCCTAAATAAATGAGTAATAGCATTGCCTCCAAATAATATAAAATCAGGTTTCAATTTGTGGGTTCATCTAATAGAACACAAAGGAAAATTTTAAATTTTCTGCCCCCTCTTGGGCATACATAAAATGCTTCAGTGTTACTGAAAATCCACTTTTTAGAACATCTTATGCAGTGGGAATTAAAAATGGTTTCAAACACTACACAAGAAATCATGATACAGATTTAGCATCTGAAGTGTCAGTTATTAGGATTTTTGCTATGAATTTGTAGTTGTTAATGGTGACTAACTTATGGAAGAGAGTCAGGTGGTCTACACATATATGCATATATATATATATATATATACATTTGATGCCTTCTTTGGTTTTTGGTGTGGAGGGAGGGAGAGGAAGCTGAAATGATCAGTATAAGGTCGACAATTTAGCCATAAGGGTTTCTTGAAGTACTGTGATTTGCCCATGGTCACACAGCTAGCATGTTATCAGAGGTAGGACTCGACCTCTAGTTTTCCTCAACTCCAAGGAATTGAGATCTATCCAAATTGAAGGCCAGTCTTCTCTATCCACTATGATGTATCTGCAAAATATTGACATGCTACAATAAGAGAAATATGTTACCAAATTATGAGGTACAAGGGCAAAAAAATAAATTTTAATTCAAATATAGCATTAGAGCACAACAACAAAAAGCACAACTTAAAAAATCCAACAGGCATCTCCAAAAATTAAGATCGCCATCAGGAAAATGAATCAAGTTGTGTATTAATCCCCCCATCAACTGAAATGTGTGCAATGACTGTAGAAGAAAGAAAACCTCCTAACAGAATCCATTTCTCCCATATCTGGAGTATGTTAGTTGATGTTTATTGATCCTTTGTCACATAATTTAAGCAATATTGAGAGCAGCGCCACATAGTGGAATTAAAGAGACTTGGACTCAAATTCCTCTCTTCGACCTTGGGCAAGTCACTTAACCCCTCTAGGTCTCATGCAAAATGAAAGGATTAGCAGATATCTAAATATATGATCCTATGAACACTTCTCACAATATAAACCTGGGGGGGAAAAAAAAAGACATAGACCTTCCCTGATCCAAAATCTTGAAAGTGTGGTTGCTTGTTACTCCTCCCTCCCAACTATGGCACCCCCTCCCCAACTAAGATGTAATGAAGCTGCACTGTAACCACACAAAATAGCATGCATAAACTCCTTTATGCCTTTTCTAGTTATCTCCCCCCAGGTTCCCTGTTTCTTGGATTCAGCTAGGTTTTAAAACATGCTCAATGGGTGGCATAAAATTTCAAAATTAAATTTACTGTACTAACCTCTTGAGGTTAGTGGCAGCGGAGTACTGGCCCTGGCCTGGGCCTGGGCCTGGGCCTGGGCCTGGGCCTGGGGCTGGGCCTGGGCGTTGTGCTGCTGTGTGAGGTCCTTGGGGACCTCCCCTCTCTGGGCCTCTGTTTCCCCATCTGTAAAATGAGGGGTTTGGACTAGATCAGGTGTCAAACTCTGGGCCAGTAAAACTACCCAGTGCAGCTGAACCAGATTAAATGTAATTGGGAAATATTTCACAAAATAAATACAAATATAATACAATGTAGACAATGTTTTATAGCCTGCAGGGATGAGTTTCTATTTTGAGTTTGACACCACTGGACTAGATGATCTCCAGGGCTCCTTCCAGTTCTAGTGAACATGCTATTTTTCCTAAATAAGTAAAGAAAAGTGGTCTCTTATGGCATCCAGCCATGATCTATATGCTAATGATCAGAGAGCACCTGAATGATCATGATCTAATTAGTCCAGGTTGTCCACATGACCCAAGACCCATCTCCTTCCTTTCTTCGAAGAAAGCAGGAAGAAAATTTTATTCAAAGATAATTAGTCATTTATGTTTTATTTCCTTGAACAGGTTAAAGCATATCCATTAATATATCAGACTTTGACTATGAGCCACCCTGCAAAGCGCATAAAAATTGACTAAAAGGAGGGGGATCTGTGTTGGACCTCATCTTTAAACTCAGACCCCCACCCTTGAAGCCCTGGTGAGCTTTCACCCTATTTTGCCAGGCCATTGTCCCCCGATTCCCTCCTCCCCCAATTCTAGGTTTCTTGTTTGTATGGTCTTCCCAAATTAAAATTTAAGCTCTTGGAAAAAAAAGGTGTGTCTTGTTTTGCTATATCCCCAGCGCTTAGCACAGTGGCTGGTACATAATATGAGCTTATTAGCTTGCTTCATTCATTCATTCATTCATTCATTCGTCATTCAGAATCTTCCTGGAAAAGCTAAAAAAACAAAAAGGGGGGTTATAAAAACTGCACAGTATCATAAAGACTATCCCGACATAAAGACTTATCCTCCATAATTGAGCTACAATATTTCTTAAACCCTGTATAAAGCTTTCAGGCAGGTCTGGGGTGCGGCATAGGTCATGTGATTTCTCCTGGCTGGCGCATTGCAGGGGTATGGATGTCAGTGACAAAGGTGGGCTGAGCCAGATCTGTAGTAGCCATCTTTAAGGCTGCCTTTGAGTACTGCAGACAACAATTCAAGTACACCCTCTCGTTTCCTTTTGCCCCGCCTCCGCTTCTCCCCTTTACACCCCCCCCCCCCCCCGGGAAGTAAAAAGGGTTAGCACAAATAACATTGAAAAGAGCTCAAGGTCACACCGTCCGGAACAAATTAGAAAGAGAAATAAGGTCATTTTACATTCTAACGATCATTCCCAAACACAAAACGCATTTTGCCCCCAACCCGCCCGGTTAATTTTGACAAGGGGTAGGGGGGTAGGGTGAGGAATGGTTTTGGAGTGGCCAGCCTTCCACCTAGAGATAAATAAATGCAAACAGCAACTGCAATTAATTGTTCGTGCCCCTGGGGGGAGTGGTGTCCTTGGCAACAGCAATAAAGACCGGGCAAATTTAGAAACCAAGAAGATGGGTAAAGGTGAGCATCCTTCCCTTCAAAGTCACCGCGACCTCGCCGGACGGACTGTGGCAGGAAGGGACCATCCCAGGATCAGCACCCCAGGGGTCTTTGAGCAAGGTCACCGGGAGGACAGTATCAGCAGAGCTAACTAGTCTAGGTCTCATCTCCCTCCCCACCCCCCTACCCCCACCCCCACCACGGGCACGGAATGACAGCTCCTCTGGGAGACGGAAAAGATGCCCGAGTCCCAGCCGACCACACACCCAGATATGCTAGGGACCGAGCAGAGGTACCTCTTTTTCCCGCAGGACTGAAAGATAGCACAGTTCGCAAACCGAGGCGGAGGGTGCAGCTAAAAGCCTCGATGCGAGAGAACAAAGGGACTTAGGGTTATTTGAAGATTTGGCTTTGCCTTTAGGAAGGAGAATCTGTCTACAAGGGAAAGGAAATTTGCTTACCCGAAAAACGGCTCAAGGCCCTCCTAAACAGAGGGAACATCGCCAAAAGTGCAAGAAGAAACCACAAGGGACTCAGGTTGTCGACCCCGCGCCAAGCGCGTTGCTTCGTCCTTGCAAGAAGTCAAAAGAAGCAAAATGGCCGTCTGCGGCGCTCACTAAAGGGGGATAGTAACTCCCGCGATACCTGTGATATCTCGTCGGAACTGCAGTACCCTAACCGCAGAGGAAGTGAGAAGTGCTACCTGGGAAATGTAGTTTATAAAATGAGCAAAAAGAGAAAGGGAGAGAACTTTAATTGCTAATTTACCAGTAAAGCGCCCGTAAATTTCAGATATAATGGGAGGAGAGCGTTAGTAAGGGATGATTAAAAATGTTGTTCTTAGGAAAGAAACGTGATCTCAACCCTGTATCTGATCAAGAAATTTTTGTACCGCCCTCCTCTCTTTTCAATGATGTAATCAGATAGTCCTTGCCGCAGTGCAGTCAGATTCAAGGTGACGTCTTTCCTTTCCCAAAGCTCTGCATGGAGGCGTGAGGTTGAATCTCAATTCAGACACAGTGTATTTTTTTTTTTAAGTTTTTTTCCCACTTTGATAATTCAGGGCTATTTTCTTTCCTTCCTCTGTCTTTTTTGTATTTATTTTGCTCATTACAATGTATCAGTACTCATTTTTTTAAATATAAGTCTGCAGGGTAAAGAACTAGAAAATGAACAGTAACATTATATCTAAATTCTTGCAATTTGAGAGGAGGGATCTGAAGAAGATACTGTCATATTCCCCATTAAATCACTAGATACAACTTAACTAGTATATACTGCAGATACTAGAGAAAGGGAAATCTCCAGCCTCCTGAGTCCTCAAGCTCCAAGGTCTTAATTCAGATAGGGAAAATTAACTGGCATACTCTCCTTACGTTAGGGACAGCTGAATTAACTGTTGATTGAACACTGAACATAATGATGGGGTGAGAAGGAAGGTCTTGATCCTCAAATTCATCATCTTTTTTTTTTTTAAAGGAAGGAAAGAAAGGAAAAAAGCAATAAAGAAATTAAGAGAGAAAGAAGGAAAAGACCAATTATGAAAGGAAAAGAAAAATTAACAGAGAATAAAGGAAAAAGAGAACTTAAGAGAAAAGGGAAAAGCCAGAAAGAAAGAGAGAGAGAGAGAGAGAGAGAGAGAGAGAGAGAGAGAGAGAGAGAGGAGAGGGAAGGAGAAAGGAAGGAAGGAAGGAAGGAAGGAAGGAAGGAAGGAAGGAAGGAAGGAAGGAAGGAAAGAAGGAAGGAAAGAATAAAGGAAGACAAGCTTCTGTTATGCAACCTGCATAATTTGAGGCCTGCAAAGTGTAGCCCTAGAGGGCCTTGAAATTAATTGACTAGTAAAGAAGCAAGATGAATAAAAATAAAAGCTTTTTTTTTTTCTTTCGGTCCACTTCACATCTGTCCTTCCCTGCCCGTGGCACCCCATCCCTTGCTGCACTTCCCCACACAGCCTATCAAGTAATAAAACATTGGATAGATTCTGATTTTTATTAAGGTTATAATACCCATTGCAACTTTTCAAAAAATGATAACGATTGATTATTCTCATGATTTTTTTCTTAGTCTCTTTTTAGAATCTTTATACGGAAAACTCTTGAGATCAAAAAAAGTCTACATCACACTGCTACAATTTGGTGGAATTTGGGCAGTTTTTAATTCCAGGGGTGGAGAGGGGCCCTATGATTTTATGAACAGAAAATCGTCTTTGCGGATGAAAATTTCTCGGGATGCAGATCTATTTCTCACGCAAGTGCAATTTAATTAAACAAGTCCTTGCTAAGGGCGAGGCACCGCGGAGGATTCTGGGAACGTGAATACAAAAAGAAAAGGACAGTCTTCGTCCTTGAGAAATTTACCTTTTCTTGGGGTAAAGAAACAATAGTCACATAGAAAACAATACAAGAGAGACGCAAAGTGATTTACAAGGGAAGGGCATATATTCCTGGTCTCCGGGCTGTTCATGTATGCAGCAGCCGGATCAATACAATTATCTACATTTGGCTGTCTCCAGGTAGCATCTCCTGGAGACTGTATCTAAAGGACCAATCAGCAAACTCCAGATCATTCCGCCCAAGACTGCAGACCACCGGAAACCGACCAATCAAAAATAAAAACCTTTTTGTCCCGCAGTCGACGTTGCGGGCTTAAGCGAGAAGGGAGAGGGCGGGGCGTCTTTTGTCACCCAGACCAATGAGCGAACGCGCCCGAGTGGCCCGTTTCCTACCCCCGCCCCTGCCATCCCTGGCTGAGGAAAGTTTCAGTCGGGCTGGCTGGGGCTGGTAGCGGAGAGGAGCGGCCATGGCTGTCGGTTGGCGAGTCTGGTGCGTGCCGGCGGTGGCGGCGCTGGCGTTGGCGCTGCTCTTCGTGGCTTGCCGCTTCCCCTCTGCCTCTGCCTTCCGCAGAAAGGAGGTGAGCAGCGGCCGGTGGTTGGCTCGCTTGCCCCAGCGGGGGCGGCTCCGCAGCCTGCTATGGTCGGGGGTGCTACAGCTCTCTGCCTGGGGGGATGACGCCAAAAGGGGGCTCGGGAGGCCTGAGGGTGCGGCCTCGGGCCCCTCCCTTGGTGCTGTCGGCCGCGACAGAGCAGGGCGGTGGGGGGCGCTATGTCCCTGGGGTTGGTGGGGGGCGGTCTG
>NC_058136.1:35916214-35928482 GCF_016433145.1 Gracilinanus agilis | reverse complement strand
CCCCCCAAACTGTCTTCCCTAGTTGAAGGCACGTCTTCTCGGCTAAGCTCCGGTATGCTTTTCACGTCCCGAAGCTTTGGCCTAGAGACGATCACCAGGGTCCCTTGAATCAATAAGCCTGCCAGCGTTGGTGGTGGGCCG
Organism: Gracilinanus agilis; assembly: GCF_016433145.1. NCBI lineage: Eukaryota > Metazoa > Chordata > Mammalia > Didelphimorphia > Didelphidae > Gracilinanus > Gracilinanus agilis. The sequence goes on along the minus strand of NC_058136.1, from coordinate 35,928,341 downwards.
GCTGGCCCCAAATTCCTAGTCTCCGAATAGCCCGGCCTGGCCTTGGTAGTCTTGGCTATGGGGGCAACGCCACACCCAAGAGAGATCTAGAATTGGGCCTTCGCGATCCTAGCGTTGACAGGCCTGCCCGCCTTATCCTTTGAGCAGCCCCTCCCCCACCCCGCAGGTAATTTTATAGCATTTCGCTTCGAAATATTTGTTACTTGACTTGTGACGTTTGTAAACTCGATGGGTACTGAATCCTCCTGGCTATTTTCCAGTGCTTTGCCTTAAGAGAAATACACCCGCATCTCCTTGGTCTGCTATGCTTTTATCTACCATTTTAAGGATTCTGCTGACTGTTAAAATGTATTTATTCGGGATGCTCTACCGAGAAGCAGTCGTAGACCTAGAGCTGAAAGGGGCCACTGGAGCCATCTTATCTGTGCATTTTACCAGCGTCATTTTGCAGATGGCCTAGACAGGTTGACGAACTTGTCCAAGGTGACTTGGGAAGCAAGTAGATGACGGAGTAGAGATATATCCCCAGGCCTCAACCTTCAAATTCAGCATTTTTTCCCACTTCACCACCACATCCCTCTCAGTGACAATTATTGGACTGTTTTTGAAAAGTCGGGAATTTTGCTGCTCTTTCATTTTGTAGGCTAACATTTTAATCCTTTGCTCACCAGGCCCTGGGCATTTTCTCTGGCTCTCTCCCATCCCTGGAATAATCTCCCTTCTCTCTACCTACTGGCTTCCCTGGCTTTGTTTAAAGGCCCAATTAAAATGTAGTCTTCGGAAAACCTTTCTCAACTGATCATGTTTCTAATGCCTTTTCTCATAATTATTTCCTATTTATCTTGTATGTAGCTTGTTAGAGCATATTTATTTGCTTGTAGCCTTCCAAATTAGAATGTGAGCTCATTGAGGATAGGAACTGTCTTTTGACTCTTTTGTATCCCCAGCACTTAACACAGTGCTTGGCACAGAATAGTCACTCAATAGATGTTTATTGACTGACAGGTGTACTTTAAGTTTTACAACCCAAATGAGATTTTTTTCCCCATCTGCATATCACTTGATGTGGTAGTTGATTAAAGATATTTAAGCTTGGTTTCAGCGTGTTTCCTAGCCTCCCATCAACCAATTCTTCACAGAAGAGCAGAGCTTTTGCTCCTTAAAGTCTTCTGTACCTCCCCTTTCCCACCATTTTACTATTCCCTGACAAGAAGTGAGAAAGTAGTTCTATTCTGTAGTTCTATTGAATTTCTAAATGAAGTTCTCTTGTATTTTGGCAGTCAAACAACATTGTCTCTTTCTAATTACTATGAGATCCTTGGCTATTAAAAAAAAAAACCAACAAACTTAGTTGAATGAAGATTAAAGAGTACCCTGTATAAAACTAACCGATAGGTTTCTCCTGGAAATATGTTCTGCAATATTTTAAAACTTGTGTGAGTTTTTTACCTTTTCATTTAATCAATGTAATTGTCATATAGGATATTAAAACAGTTATATTAACGGGAAAATTATAGTTCATGGTTACTTACATATATATTAAGCTTTACAAAGCACCTTCTGACCTATAACTTAGGCAATGTGATCATTACGATCCCCTTTTTTCAGATGAGGATACCAAAGCTGAGAGAGGTGAGCATAATTACCATTGAAATAATTTCTCACCAAACCAAAATGGCAGTCTTGAGAATTTTTTTATTCTGGTAGAAAACTAATATGAATATTTCCCTCCTCCCCATGTACCATATACCACTATCTCTTTTACCTCTAGCCATCATTCATTTCAGAATTTAAGGCTCCAACAATTTGAATTTTGTGAAAAAATGATTACCTTCTGTTTTGTAGATGGTGTTGTCAGAAAAGGTTAGTCAACTGATGGACTGGACCAGCAAGAGAGCAGTGATAAGAATGAATGGAGATAAATTCCGTCGTTTTGTCAAGGGATCACCAAAAAACTACTCTGTGATTGTGATGTTTACGGCTCTTGAACCACATCGACAGTGTCTGGTGTGCCGGTATGAACTTTCAACTTGTTTGTTGTCATTTGGGGATCATTTTTAAAAAATCAAAACACTGGGAACAGCTGGGTGGCTCGGTGAATTGAGAGCCAAGCTTAAAGATGGGAGCCCCTAGGTTCAAATCTGGCCTCAGATACTTCCTAGCTGTGTGACCCTGGGTAAGTCACTTAACCCCCACTGCCTAGCCCTTACCACTCTTCTGCCTTGGAACCAATACACAATAATGAATCTAAAATAGAAGGTAAGGCCTTAAAAAAATCAGAACACAAAAGTATTTACCATTCCCATCCATTATAAGAACCATTCTGGCTCCATGGTTACACTGATTATTTCCTATCAGACAGGATAAGTTGATTATTCTTCATTGGAGGATGAGTGAGGTCTCACAAGGACTTGAGATTTTTTTTTTATCATTTACACTCAGATATTATTTATTCAACTTTCCCTTTAATTATATTCCTGCTTCTTTCCTTTATATAATAGGAGGAGAGACAATGGAGTAAAGCAAAACAGTCACTGCATTAGGAGTTGAAAGGCATAGATTCAAATTTAGACTTTTTCTTTATTGCTTATATAACCATAGACTGGTCACTTGATTTCCCTGAGTCTCAGTTTCATATATAAAATAAGAGGGCTGGGTCACTCAAATCCCTTGTAGCTTTAGAACCTACGATCCTACCAATACCTATATTAATAATATTAGCCATTTTTTACATCGCACTCTAAAGCAATGCAAAGGCCAATACAGATCATGTTTCATTTCATTCGTAAATCAACCTCGTGAGGTAGATGCTATTGATATCCCCATTTTACAAATTAGGAAACAGGCTGAGAGAGATGAGAGGCCCAAGGCCACATGACTACTGCAGGGCTGAGGCAAGGTATACACTTCCTTTTTCCACTATAGCCTCATAGCTTCCCAATGATGATGCTTCCAAAGTTTTCATTTAGTCACTATCACAGCACTGTTTTCCTTGCATTGAAATGACTTTTAGTATTGATTTGGGGATTCTCAGATAGATAAGTTTATAAATACTAAAGGTGACTAGAAACCCAACTATGTAGCTTGCCTCTTTGGGTTGGATTTATTTATTCAATAGAATAACGAATAGTGCCACCTCAGCTACTCTTTTTTTTTTTTTTTTTAACTCTTACTTTCTATCCTACTAACATCTTTAAGATAGAAGGGCAAGGCCTAGGCAAAAGGAGTTAAATGACTTGCCCAGAGTCACACAGCTAGGAAGTGTGTAAGGCTAGATTTGAACCCATGTCCTTTCTCCTTTCAATTCTAGGCCTAGTGCTCTATCCACAGTGCCACCTAGCTGCTCCTTCTCAGCTACTTTCTCATGCCGTCCCTATGATTTGCAGTTGAGATTCCCATATCCTCAGGGCAATGACAGAGTACCTTGCTCAGAATCCAACTTGTGTCATTTAGAAACATGTTTTCTTCCCCTTCATTATGGTGCCCCTCCCCCATTCAAAAGCCTCCTCTGCTCTTGTTTCTATGTATGTGGGTTGTTTGTTTTTATAACTGTTGGTGAATTCAGTCATTTTTAAATTTTTATTTTCACATATGTTTTTCTCTAGGCAAGCTGATGAAGAATTCCATATTTTGGCCAACTCCTGGAGATACTCGAATGCCTTTACCAATAAGATATTTTTCGCTATGGTAGATTTCGATGATGGATCAGATGTATTTCAGATGGTAAGATCTTTTTAAGCTATTGAATCAGAGCCGGTGACATCTAGGAGAATGCTGTTAGAATGTCAAAACCTTTACGCTTATTGGGGTTTTTTTGTTTTTGTTTTTTTTTTTTTGCAATTTTTAGTGGATTTTTTAGTGTTTTCTTTTCTTTCTAATTGTGATGTTTCTTTTTGTTTTTTTTTTTTTCCTTTGGTTTCTTTTCATTTCAGCTAAACATGAATTCGGCTCCTACTTTCATGAACTTCCCTGCTAAAGGAAAGCCCAAACAGAGCGATACCTATGAATTACAAGTGCGGGGTTTTTCAGCTGAACAGATTGCCCGATGGATAGCCGACAGAACTGATGTCAATGTGAGTTTGCTCAATTTGGAGAAAAATCTGTCTTCAGAGAGTTTGCTAGACAGTCAAGATAACGAAGATATTTAGCATTTCCCCATCTTTCTTATTCACAGTCATTAACTTGAACTGTTTTTTTCTCCTCCTCAACTCTACCCCCCAGTCCCCAAAATCTAGTAAGACTGGGTTACCTTCAGCTTTAAAATGATGATGACACAGTTACCTGGAGCAGAGAACTAAGTGAGAGTACATCCTGTTCAGTTTCATTTGCCACTTGAAATGACCTTAGAGTCTTCAATTTAGAAAACCTCGTGTCATCTGGAGAGAATCACTTCCTTGATTAGATAGATATCTTAAATGGTAATGGAGTACATGACATCCCATTTTGTTATATCATATTCCTTGAAATAAAACTGCCATGCTTTCTAGGTGGTGGCTATGCTAAGCTTAGGTAGTCCTTCATTTCTAATTATTTTGCCACAGTAAATCATTGAACATAGGCTTCAAGAAGATTTGTTTTTCTTAGATTCGAATAATTCGACCTGCAAATTATGCCGGCCCCCTCATGTTGGGATTGCTTTTGGCTGTTATCGGTGGTCTTGTGTATCTTCGAAGGAGCAACCTAGATTTTCTTTTTAACAAAACTGGATGGGCTTTTGCAGCTTTGGTAAGTGATTTTTTAAAATCAGAGTTTTTTTCTTTGGATAAAGTTCAAAATGCTATCTCTTTAGCCAAGTTTATACTTAGTGCAAGACTTTTTGCAACACTATTTCAAGGGAATCCTTTGTGAAGAAAAGGGTTTTTTTATAGTTATTTTTTTTCTAGCCTAAACTCAGTCCAAGTGATTTCTTGCCATAAAATTAAAATGTGTCAACTGATGTTACATTTTCTACTTGGAAACAAATTGTTTGTTATTCTTTTATCTCTGACAATGTTATTTCTATTTAGTGAAGGCTTTCTGACTGGCTAACTTGAAGCCTTTCAAACAAATAGCTTAATTGTGATCACTACTTCACAGGTAATAGGGGCTTAAAAAATGGATTATGAATTGTTTGACTGGGGGAAATTGTTGCCTGTTTTTCAGTCAATGTAATTTTGTCTTGATATACTTATCACGATCAAAATAAAATCAACACATTTAAAACGAGCTTTGATGTATGAGACCAGAAATCTCTTCCTGTTGTATCAAAAAAAGATAGATGAGGTTACCCCACATCGCTCACCTATCAGGTGTTATCCAAGTATGCTAAGTAGAAAAGCTTTGCCATTTTACTCCCCTATTTTGAGGGTGTTTTTTAAAAAATCATTTTTTTATCTTGATTTCTTCCTTTCTTTTTTTTAGTGTTTTGTGCTCGCAATGACGTCTGGACAGATGTGGAACCACATAAGAGGACCACCATATGCTCATAAGAATCCCCATACAGGACAGGTGGTAAGGAAGAGCCAGGATTCCTTTAAATTGCAGGCTTAGGTTGATGCTGATCTGTCTAGTATATGAAAGAGGCCCAGTTTCCTTCTTGGTCCCAAATTTTCAATCCACCACAGCTTCAAACCTTGAAAGTAGAAATTGTTGTGCTCTTAACATACAAATTTAAAATGTTGTAAATGGGGGGCAGCTGGATGGCTCAGTGAATTGAGAGCCAGGCCTAGAGACGGGAGGTCCTGGGTTCAACTCTGGCCTCAGACACTTCCTAGCTGTGTGACCCTGGGCAAGTCACTTAACCCCCATTGCCCAGCCCTTACCGCTCTTCTGCCTTGGAGCCAATACACAGTATTGATTCCAAGACAGAAGGTGAGGGTTTTAAAAAAAAGGTGTTGTAAATGGCTCAGAAATACATTATCTTTAGTTCCTGAAGAATTGGATTTCATTTTCATATAGAATCAAGGTCCTGGGGCATTTTGGAGAATACTATCTATTTCACCATTTGTTGAGTTATACGTGTTTTTTTAAAAAAAAAACTACACTATTTCCATGGCGAACATTTAAATGGCTCAGGTGTCTGAGTCCCATCAATAGTTCCTGGGTTATAGCAAATTGCTAGGTTATTCCATCTCAAGCAAAGAAGGTCTTTCACCGTGAATGAATTTAATTGTGACCTACCTAGAATGAACACTACCTATCACTGGCCATGGAGGAATTTGTAGTGAAAAAGCCCAGTCTGATGACTTTGAGTGAGTCTCTTACCCTCTCAGTGTACCTTTATTTCCTTAGTAAAAAGGGGCCAAGAATACACATCCTGTCAGTTTCACTGTTCATTCTAGGGGTAGTGAGGCAAAAGAACTCTGAGTTTGGAGCCCCAGGACCTAGGTTTGAATCCTGGATCCTGCCACCAATTGGACAGTGGGAGTCGTTTAGGTAATCTCTTAACTTCCTCATGTGCAAAATCAAGGGACTGAGTTCCAATCCAGCTAACAAATGAGATATTATGCATGAAAATACTCTGTGATCCTGTAAAAGACCTTGCACAAGGATGGGAATTTAGGTAATGGGTAATCAACAGTCCTCACATGATTCATATCTAAATGGCACTACCATACATGTCCAGATGCACAGGTAAGTTGTTCAATCAATTGATTTAATATGAAAAATTCAGTTAATAATTGAGCACTTTGGTGGATTCAACATATAGAATAAGATATAAATTCTTGGACAGCTACAACATGGCAATTTGTTTTGCTTCGGGATGTTTATTTTTTACAAAGGTTTTCATTTTTTCATTTGGAGTTGGGAGAAGACAAAATAAATGCTTGATAATTGGGGGGGGAAATAATTGGACACTCATTGAAAATGAGTTCGTCAACCATTACCTAATAAGTTACATTTGTTTGGATGAACTCAAATGTTTGAAATCCATGCTTTTCTTTATCATTATTACCCCTATTGAAGAATGAATGAGTGAGAAAGCACTGATTAAACACTTACTGTCTGCCAACCTCTGTGCTAAAGAAGAATTGGAGATACTAAAAGGGAAAGAGAGAAAGTCCTTGCTCTCAACCATCTTCTACACTTATGAGGGGTGACAATACAGAAATGAACAAAAATTCAACTACAGGGAGATGGAAAGGCCTGGAAGTCCTAAGCTTGAGGGGCTAATGGCAAAGCCCAAGGACCCTTCAGGTTACATTCTTTGGTCAGATAATAATGCCAGGAAATCTGTCTCCTCTACAATCTCACCACCACTTTCCTAGACTATTGCAGTAGTGTCCTAATAGGCCTTCCTGCCTATCCTGCCACTGCCAGAATTATCTTCAGGTCATGTCATTCTTCTGCCTCATATTCTTCAGTGTATCCCTATATTGCCTACCAAGAAAAGATGGTTAAAAAAATCATAGTTTACATATATGAAAAACCTTTGCCTAGCATACAAAGGCCATCAATGATTTGGAATCGTGCTACCGTTCCATTCTATTTCACTTGGCAGCCAAACTTCCACATACACCATTCTTTTTTCTACCTCCTTGCCTTTGCTCATGCTATTTTCTATGTCTGCAAAGTCTTTTTGCTTTTTTGTTTTGTGGATTCCAATTCTTTCTTTAATACCCAATTCAGATGCCATTCCATCATGTGTTTTTCCTGTCTTTTCCCTGGAAATACTTATAACAGTTAATCTATATAGAAAATATTACATGAGATCTGTGTGTCTTCCCCCCACCCCCCACCTCCAGTAGACTAAGTTCCCTGCAGACTGGGACTGGGTGTTACCTAAACTTAGTACGTGTTATGTCCAGCTCTTAACATAGTTCTTTGTGCCCAGGAGGCTCTTAATAAATATTTACAAACAAAATCAAAGTATCTGTGTTAGAAGGAACCTCAAGCCATTTAGTCTAACCTTTGACCTGGAACTTTAAAGGGAAACCAAGAAATGATCATCTAGCATCTTTTGGATAAAGAACTCCCATGAGAAGGAATCCACTCATTCTAGAGGCAGCCCATTCTGGTTTTGGCTAGCTCTAATTGTTAGGAAGTTTTTTTTTTCCCTTCATTAATCCTAACTTGGCCTCTCAACAGCTTTATTGAGTTGATCCTAATTCTGCTCTCCGGGAAAGAGCAGAACAAGTCACATCTTCTCTAAGTCTGTCCTTCCAATAACCCAGTGGTTCGCCAACTTTTTTGGCCTCCTGCTCCCTTTCCAGAAAAAATATTACTTAGCCCCCTGGAAAAATTTTTTTTAATTTAATAGCAATTAATAGGAAAGATAAATGCACCTGTGGCTATCACCACACCCTGGATTGCTGCAGCACCCACCAGGGGGCGATAATGCCCACTTTGGGAATCACTGCAATAGCCAATGTGAGCCCTGATGTCTATCTCTTCCCTACCCTTCTTAGAAGTCATCTCTTCTCGGGAGCAGCTGGGTAGTTCAGTGGATTGAGAGCCAGGCCTAAAGACGGGAGATCCTACGTTCAAATTTGACCTCAGATACTTCCTAGCTATGTGACCCTGGGCAAGTCACTTGACCCCCATTGCCTACCCTTACCACTCTTCTGTCTTGGAGCCAATATATAGTATTGACTCCAAGATGGAAGTTGAGGGTTTTTAATTTAAAAATAAAAAAAAAAATTAAAAACAGTTATCTCTTCTCCACTCTAAACCATCCTCAGTCCTTGTAACTGTTCTTGCTGTTTGAATCATTGACTGGACCAGGAATGAATGAAATTTTAAATCCCATTATTATTATTAGGATTGTGAATTAGAATATTATTTTGAGAATTTGCCCATATCCTTTGAGATGATTTGGAGATAGCATGGGTATCATAAAACTGAGGTTTAGACTTGCTAGACTAGATAGGAAAAGCCATGATATTTGTCACCACCCTTTAATTTTGGACAGTTCCCTTACTCGGTGCCTCTTATATCCTTTGGCCCATTGAGTATTTCTATAACCCTCTAGTTCTTATTTCATGCCACATGTTATCCTGACCCTCCCCCACGAAAATCCTACTGCCTCATACCCATTTAATCTTTCACGGGCAAAGAGGCACAACAGGCCAACCAGGCCAGTCTATTCATTTGACAAAAATGTATTGATTACCAGTTTTGTGGCTTGTAACCCAAGGTTCTTATCTTTCCCAGGAATCTCCTCCATTCTTCAGATGTCTGGACTCTATTTTGAGAAATATTGTTTTGACTTGTGCTGGGAAACACTGTGGGTAGGAATTACTTGGCAGTTTTCTACTTTTTAAAAAAGTAGCAATACAGTAATATAGCAACAAAGTAGCAACAGAGAAATAGAGGAAAAATTCATTTTTCTCCCAGTACTTTGAATATGTCCTACATGTTTTCATGGATAAATAATATGTTTTATCTAAATCTTCCTACAAATTCAAAGCCATGGAAAATTCATGTTTAATTAATGATTAATAATCAAATTCTATAAAATAATTATAAAATATAGCAAAAGCCACTAGTCATAATTAGGATGCAGTATTCGGTAACTACTGAGGGGGGTCCCCCCTTTTACAGTTAAGGCTTTCTTAGTTGTGACCCTATAATTATAGGATTTTTCCCGTCTACTTAATGAAATCTGTTTGGTCACTACCATAAACTTCCTAATGGCAGAAAGTGGTTCTTAATGTCCCCATTGGCATTTTCCCATTCTTTTCCTGTTACTATAAAGTTATCCCTGACTTGTCCCTCTGCCTCACCTCACATATCCTGTTGTTCCGTCATGTTCAACTCTTTGTGACTCCATGGATCATAGGCATCCATGGGGTTTTCTTGGCAAGGATACTGAAATGGTTTTTCATTTCCTTCTCCATTGGATCCTTTTGTCAGGCAGTCAGAGATGAAGTGACTTGCCCAGGGTCATGCACCTAGGCAGAGGGTAGGAAGTGTCTATGACTGGATTTGAATTCAGGTCTTCCTGCCTCCAGGCCCAGCACTCTGTCCAATGAGCTTCCTAGCTGCCTTCCCACATAACCTATTGCTGGCCAAATCTCATTTTTTCTGCCCTGTAATGTCTCTAGCATCTGTCCCTGTCTCTTTGCTCACCAGCTGCCAGCACCACTCTACTTCAGGCTCTTATCACTTCTCCATCTCCGACCTAAACTACTGCCTCAGCCTTCTAAATTGGTCCCCCTGGCTCTGGAGTCCATCTTCCAACCCTCTGTCAGTCTATATTTAATTCTAATTTGCTTTCTTAAAAAAAAAAAAGTCATTTTTCTTAAAACAAAATTTCTTCCTATTTGTTTCCAAAATTGGTATATATTGAATTATATAGAATTGAATGTTGAATCACAATATAGAATTGAACGTAATGCCAAATGGAATGGGTAATTTTCTGTAATTGATTATCCGTTTTCGGGAGTGAATTAATATACTGAATGCTATATGGATTTGTATTTTTCGGAATAATTTGGGTGTGTTGTGTTTCTTGTTTTTGTTTTTTTCCAGAATTATATCCATGGAAGCAGCCAGGCCCAGTTTGTTGCTGAAACACACATTGTCCTTCTGTTTAGTATCCTCCTTGTCCTGCTTCACTGGCAGAGTCTTTGTTTTCATGTACCCTCAGCCTCTCCCTTATTCTCTTTGCTATATAGTCTCTCTGCAGGGTGATGTACTTTCATTAATGCACTTTGTAGCAAAAACCTGATTCCTGTTTTTACTTTAAGCAGACAGAGCTCTCTGACTTCTATTCATTTGACTTTCTGAATGGTTTTTAAAAGCTGTCACCTTGCCTAGAGGCCTATAGAGACAGTGACTACATCAGGAGTCTCGCCTCCATTTGTGGTTTAAACCTTTCTTTCAGGGGAGTCTGTCCCTCTGCATTAACTGTGCTTGAGATGAACGGCCCCACCCTCGCACCCACCATCCGAAGCTGTTCGCTGCTGTTGTTGTTTGTCAGCAGTAAGTAGCTAGGATGATGCAAGGCTTGACAGAGAAGGGTATTTTTAGTTTAGCTAGATGATATTACAGGGAGTGGACGTGAAGAGGGCAGGGAACATTCCCAAGGTGCTGGGCCAGGAGCACCTGAGCAGGTTCCAATGAGCTATGTAATGTGTGCCTTCTCCCCACTCTTAACTTGGAGAAGTAAAGGCTTTTAAGCCAAGTGGAGTTCTCTCCTTTTAGGAGCCAGGGCGCCCCCATCATAGATACTGCATGGCCCACTATTGTGGAGCATGCATTGTATTCATCTTAGGATCCCAAGGCTTTTCCTATGTTGTGTGCGTTTGTGCCCCACTTGGTCACCGCTGGCCACCAGTGATTGCTCGCCATGCCCTGGAGGCGATTAGATACAGTTCATGCTAGAGGAAGGTTGCCTGCCAAATTGGAAAGGCTTTGAAGTATACCCAGCAACAAAGCATAGCCATCTAAGGGTCAGCCTTCTAAGTCTAGAGAAGCTCCTTACCAGGCTTTGGCCATCAAGTGGTTTTTTTTTTCTTTCTCATACCCCAGCAACCTAAGAAAAACCATCTCTCAAAGTATAGAGGAACTATATGATCTGTGTCAATAGAAGGAACAAGGGGGCAGCTGAGTGGTTCAGTGGATTGAGTCCAGGCCTAGAGAAAGAAGGTCCTAGGTTCAAATCTGGCCTCAAACATTTCCTAGCTATGTGACCCTGGGCCAGTCACTTGCCCCCATTGCCTAGCCCTTACCACTCTGCAGTAGTGATTCTAAGACAGAAGGTAGGGGTTAGAATTTAAAAAAAAAAAAAAAAAAAAAGGTTTGGAAAAAATCTCAGGATGTATCAAGATTTTTTAAATTGATAGACTTTTTTATTGTTTTATTTTATTTTTTCCAATTATACATAACAAATTTTCACATAAGTTTTTCAAGTTATACGATGAATATTGTCTCTCTCCTTCCCTTCCCTTTCCCTTCTGGAAGCTGACAAGCAATTCGATCTGGGTTATACATGTATTATCATGCAAAAACATTTTCATATTATTCATTTTTGAGTGACTGATAGTTTTTAATAGATTTTTATTTCATTAAATATTTCCTAATCCCTGTAAACAAAAAAATTTTTAACATTCATTTTTTAAAATTGCATTCCAAATTCTCTTCCCCTCTCTCTCTCTCTCTCTCTCTCTCTCTCTCTCTCTCTCTCTCTCTCTCTTTTCTCTTT
>NC_058136.1:35896519-35916174 GCF_016433145.1 Gracilinanus agilis | reverse complement strand
AAGGAAAACATATTCCCCAAAAAGAATTCAGCAGAACCGCTTGATTGCCAGATGACAGCGTACAACCCTAGATTTCTATCATTTATTGATGAAAGGAAAACAATGCTTTTGCTTTCCCACCCATGTAGTTAGTACCAAATATCCAGGGCTATAAAGATGCCCTCCCCCTGGGATAGCAGCTTTTGGCCTCCCCTTTAGATCCTTTTGCACCTGATTAATATTTAAATGCTTCTTTTGTTGTTATTTTTAAATTCCTCTCCTTGTGGGAGAGTTTTATGCAAGAACTAGGCCCCATCTTGGTTCAAATAACAATCAGCCTCCTCTGATGGGTCCCTTTACTTGGGATTAGGGACGGGTGCTGAGAAAGATGGAGGCTAGGGAAAATTCCTCTTTTTATCAGCTAGTCCTAGTTCTTGGGCCTCCTACTGCTTGAAGGGCTCTTGTTTTTATACTTTGGGGGAGGAAATATGCAAGATAACACCTTTTATGCAAGAGTAGTAGCACCGGGTATTTAAAGGCAGAAAGAAGTCAGGAAGCAAGAAAGAATCTTTGTTTTCCAAATTGTTTTCCAGATGTTCCTAGGCAGTAAAATGTTTCATTTAAAATGTGGGCTCTTCTTTGCCTGTTAGATGTCTCTTCGGACCTTAATTTTTTTTTTAAATCATGCTTGAGGTGCGTACTAATTTCCATGTTAGCTAGGCATAATCCCCCGCATATGCCACCTTGTGTGAAGCTGACCTTGGATGCCTTTGAATTTCTCCTTAAACAACATGCAAAGATGGTGCTGTTACTCTGGGGATAGTGCTTTTGTGTGAAGCCATCACATCTCACATGGATATCGGAAAGAGAAAGCGTAAGTCTCCTAAAGCATTTGTAAAAACAGAGTGCCTTGCCCATGAGGGCATCCTTGAGAAAATGCTCCAGTCCAATTGAGGTATAAGCAAAAAGTGTTCCGTGCGCCTTTGGGCTCTTTCTTTTAAAGGCTGGACGCTCCCTTTGCTTACGGGATCTTTTTATAAACCCGAAGTTTTTTCTCGGTCACAATTTGAATGGCATCAACACCATTCTAGCTGAATCGATACAAGTAATTCACATCTTAGCAGCAGGCTGTGTTCATGTGCCAGTCGATGCTTAGGAACAGGGGTAAGGTTCCTGGGCCTCTCCCCAAAAGCCTCAAACTCATAATGTACCTGAAGTATGGTGTTAGATGAATAAGAATCTGGAAACTAGTCACCCTTTACAGCATTCTAAGATGAGACTTAGAGCAATGTTTGGATTGGAAAATGTGTTTGAAGTCAGACTTTGGATGCCAGGAACCCACCTCCCTGCCCTTGAAAGAGGAGCACTCACTGGGCAGAAAATGAGGACCAGACTCTGAAATCTCTGGAAGGTCAGACTTGGAGCCCAGGATTTGTGGGTTGAGAAAATGGGGGACAGGAAGTGAGGATTGTTAGGAGAAAGGGAGCTGGAAGGGCACAGCCTCCTCCCTGTAGAAACCACCTCTCTTTAGACATGTTTCCCAGGCCTGTTCTGCCTTCCATATCATAACCTTAACATTCCCCCCCGCCCCAGCCTGAAGATATTAACTTGTCTGCTTTCCTTCGTAGTACTGCTATTTTTCCCCCCTCTCAGGATGTTCCTGAGAGGTGAGGTAGTAGAAAAAGGATTGAATTCAGAGTCAGGAAAGGTCTGGGTTTGAATTCTGGCCTTAATTGCTTCATAGTTGTATGCTCCAGGGCAAGTCACTTCCTTTCTCAGAATATTGGTTTCTTCATCTTTAAAATCCTCAAACTATATCTAATTCTCAGATTTGTGAGAAAATGCTTTGTAAACCCAGCAGGGCTAAAGAAGAGGTCTTGTTTTCTCTTTTTCAAAACAGAGACCAGTCCTTCAGAATGACCTGCTACCTGATCCGACCAATTGGGAGAAAGCGTGGTCCAGTGGGTTGGGAGCCACATAGTCAGGTTCTAGTCCCAGCTCTTCATCTCTCTGGGTCTACCTCAGTTTCCTAAATACAAAAATGAGAGAATTAGGCTAGATGACCTCCAATGTCTCTTATTGCCCTAAATCTATGACCCTGATTCACAGTGCCTCCCTGGGATAGGGCAGGTAGCAGTGAACCAAGGGAAAGAGAGGGAGTAGGAAGAGAAATTCTAAGGCACATTGGGGGGGGGCGGGGAATGGCAGGCTAGACATTTTTAAGGATTTGGGAGGACTGCCTAGAGCTTGATCAAAAATATTTCATTTTTACTTTTGCTAACTTTTTCTCCAACTGAAAATATAATTTTATTTGTTAAAAGACATGGGCAGGTAGGTGGTGGGGAGGGGCATGCACCACAGGACAGCAGCTAGATGTAGCAGTAGTTTGAGAGCCAGCCCTAGAGATGGAAGGTTCTGGATTCAAATGTGACCTTAGATATTTCCTAGCTGTGTGACCCTGGGGAAGTCACTCAATTCCCAGTGCCTCAGCCTTACTGCTATTTTGACTTGGAATCAATACACAGTGTTGATTCTAAGACTGACTGGTAAGGGTTAAAAAAAAAAAAAAGATAAAAGAGTGGGGCAGCTAGGTAGCACAGTCACCCGGGGGAAGTCACTTCAACCCATTTGCCTAGCCTTTCTGTCTTAAGAGTTACTAAGACAACATGTGTAAGGGTTTTTAAAAAATAGACGGAATAGTTTGAGAGAATCTCAGAAGGCAAATTTGTATTCTTTTCATTTTTCAGAGAATCTGTCATATAATCCACATTATGGAGGAAACTTGAATATTTTCTCTAAATATAGTATAAAATAAACTTGAATAAAACTTCTAAAGTTTTATAAAAAGTGTAATATGGCACTGGGCCCAGGAGAGAGGTTAGCAGCCCAAGGTCACACAGCTTTTAAGTTTCAGAGACTGTATTCGAACCCAGGTCCTCTTGCTCCCAAGTGCTAGTTTTTACTTTACCATCTTAACTGTTTCTCTCCTAGTTCCCTCTTTAAGGAACCATGTTGTTAGGTCTTCACTTTCCCAGAGCAAAGTACAGTCACAGATCTCAGTTAGGAGTGCACCAATAGATGCATCATATATAATAGTGAAGACTTAAAATACCAGTTTACATATCTAGGAAGCAGTTTAATGACTCTGTCTTTTGTTTAAAACAATTGAAAAAGCAGGACAGTTAGGTAACAGGGGATAGAGCTCTAGGCCTGGAGTTGGGAGGACCCGAGTTCAAATGTACCCTCAGACTTCCCAGCTGTGTGACTCTGAGCAAGTCACTTAACTCTGATTGTGTAGCCTATTTTAGAAAAAGTATCCCTTTGCCTTAGACAACTTATATTCAAAGATACAAGTTAGTTCTTTGTATCTTTTTAAGTGTAGCAAATTCTGTGGAGTGTCATATTAATCCAAGTCTCAGACTGTACGTGTTAAAAATAATGCCCTGAAAGAAGAATTTTCCTTTGGCACTAATCGAATGAACCCTTCCTTTTCCCAGTGTTCCCCTCCTTCCATAAAAGGGATAGTTCTGTTATTCCTAATAAAGCTTTTCTAAAACCACGCCGAGGGAGGTGGTGCTGCTAAATGGATATCATTCTTGCACTATTTACCTCATAGGATTGTGGGGAAAGTACTTTGTAAACCATAAAAGACTCAACGCAGGCTAACTTCGGATAGGTAAAGAGCCTGCTTGGAATAATAATAATAATAATAATAATAGTAAACAAGGCTTCCTCTAGTTTCCTTAGTAAAGGCTGTCTCTCTGTTCAAATGTCTCCTTTCTGACTGTGTTTGGCCCACATCCTTTCTAGGAATGTATCTCCTAAAGCAGTGGTTCTCAAAGTATGATCTGGGGACCTCTGGGGATCCCTGAGGCCTTTTCAAAGGGTCAGTGGAGTCCAAGCTATTTTCACAATACTAAGATGTTTTCATTTCTAATACAATAAATACCAAAATATTACAATACACATAAACAAAAGCTCTTGGTGGGCATAGGGACTCCTCAGTAATTTTTAAGAGGTAAAGGCACCCTGAGACCAAAAAGGTTGAGAACTTTTACTGTGTATTGGCTCTAAGGCAGAAGAGCATTAAGGGTTAGGCAATGGGGATTAAGTCACTTGTCCAGTCATACAACTAGGAAGTATCTTTGGTCAGATTTGAATCCAGGACCTCCCATCTTTAGGCTTGGCTCTTTTTCCACCAAGCCACTGAGCTGCCCCTCTGTCTCTTCTTATAAACAAGCCTCCAGTAAAATGCTCCAGCCCATAAGTCTTTCTGTTTGTTGCTTTTTGGGCGATTGGCGATTTGGATTCCGTAGAGCTAGTGGTATGCTTTATGAGTCCCAGCTATATGGAATCATTTGAAGAACACTGTTGTTAAAAAAAAAAGACGGGGAGTGGAGAGGCTATTAAAAATTCAGGTTTTTGTTTGCTTGTTTTCGCCATGTGGTTCAGCCTGTTTTATTCCTCCTATTCAATTTTAGATCCAGCTCCTTGTTCATTTAAATAGTCAATAGTCAACAAATGTTTATTAAGTGTCTACTGTGTGCCAGGTGGTGTCCTTCGTACTCGAAGAGGACCAAAATTACATCACGATGTTGGGGTCAGTGTACATTGTGTCCGACTATGACTGATCAGACCAGTGTGAGCTCGGAAGGCTCTACCACACACAGGTTGGGCACAAAAAATCCATATGAACGTTTGGGATGGAGAGGTCTCTGAATTTACACATCTCATGTTTCTTTTGAGCTACCACTAAGCAATGGGGATACCAATATTTAATTAAAAAAAAAAAAGGTACAGTCCCTGCCCTCTAGGAGCTTACAGTCTAATGGAGTAAGATAAAACACAAAAGTTGGGAGGAGGGGAGGCAGGAGGGCACCCAGTATAGGGGTGTGATGAAGAAGTCAGTCATAGAATTCCCCAAGTAGTGCTTCGAGGTGAGAAATGAGATGTTGGAGCTGAGCTCCCTCCTTAAATGGAGGTTTGGAGTTCCCATCAGAGAGGTAGAGGAGAATAACAAGATTAGAGGGACTTGCCCAGAGTCCCACAACTAATAAGTCTCTGAGGCAGCATCTGAAATTAGCTTTTCCTGACCATAATAAGTCAGTGAACTCCTTGTCCACTTGGGCACACTCCCTCACTTCACATCCGTGTTTTAAAAAATCACATTAGAAAACCAGGAAGACCCATTGGAATAAAGTGGGTTTTTGAATTCCTCTAGAGCCAGATGATTATGATGACCAGTGTCGAACTCTTGCTTTGGAAATTAGGAGAGATTCTCTAATTGGTCTTCCGCCCCTTTTGTGGCTGTAGTTCACCTCCTACTGACTCGGAATGCCCTTTTCTCCCTTTTCCCAGTAATGTGTGCTGTTGGCATTGTGCTCGTGGTGGTGTTCTTCAGTTGGATGCTGTCTGTCTTCAAATCAAAATACCATGGCTATCCCTACAGGTAAGTAAGAAAGATCCTTTGCTTGTTAACTGCAATCTCGTGAGAATGAAGGTGCGATACCCTCTGGGTATTTGTTTCCCTTTTACTTTGTCTTCAGATGGTTCCAGCTTCTCTTAACTGTGTGTGATTATGATTTTTTCCCCCTTCTAGAGTTCCCCTCAAACATATTCTAGCAGATACTCCCTTAAGGATCTCTAAATTGAATTAGTATAACATCTAAGAAAAGCTCGTACCACAGTGTTCGTGTCTCATCCACCTCTGGCTGTCGATTTGGTCTGTGGCAGAATGGGGAGAGCACCTGTTTCTCAAATATTAGCCACACGGCCCTTTACACAGTATGAGCCACTCCTGGAAAATCTGTCACTTCCTTGCCTTGCTTGGAGACCTTGACATCTTTCTACCCCATCTCTAATATCCCAAACACATTTTCCCCTTTGGAGAAAGGATTACTATTCTCTCTTCTTGATCTGCATACTTAGGGAAAGAATTAAATCAGCCCTCCAGGGCTTCTTCCCTCCCTGAATTTTGGCGGGGACTGGAAAGAAAAGGAATCATCAAATTAATTTGAAAATCTCTGCCTCTGGTGAGGTAAAGCTTGGGATGAGGTTGCTGTTGAGCCCTAAGCCTCTCCTGTTGTTCCCCTTCTATACCCTTATCTGTATGCAGTGGGGAGGAGTGGATTTTGCCTTATTACATTCCTGTGTCATCATCTGTAATAACTAATGGATCTATGTGTGTATTTCAGTTTCCTGATGAATTAAAAAGAAACAAATCAACGCTGGAACATTAAAGCTTGGAAATTGTATATATTGTGTTGGAACAGTGCAAAATGTGTATGGTTCATATTACCTCTCTTGAAAAGGTTTGAGATTGTGTTAAAAAATTGAACCAAAGAGTGATGTGTAGTGCCTTAATGTTAACAAGAAGTTTGCTTTAAAAGTCCGTGCAGTGTTAGGACAAATTTCCCTTCTGTTGTTAACCTTCCCGTCCCTGTGAGCTTTACAAAACATTTAACCTCGTGGAATTCAGAGTTTTTTAGATAGAGTATGTTTTGGGAATAAAAGAAAATCTTCTAGTAGCACTACTTCAGTCTAATTTGAGGAATTCTTTTTTGTTCATTTTTAGCCACCTGATAAAATATTTTTCTACTCCAGTATGAAGAGAAGTCTTGATCAATCTTTATCTATCCAGCAATTTCAGATAACTATAACAAATGTCCTCTACCCCTTCCCCGCCCCCCCCCCCCTTTTCCCCATGGAATTGATGCTTTGCACATCTGTCTTTTAGGCTGATAAACCAGATGTGCTGTGTTGCCTCCTAAAAACAGAATACACTCCCCATGTATACAGACCAAGGCTCCCTAATGGATTTTTTGCTTAGGTCTTTTCTCCTAAAGCACATTGCTATGTAGCTTTAGACATGAAAAAGTCACAAAAAAAAAAAAAGTCATTTCTGTGGGTGCTAATAAGCAGTCTTATACTTAAAGAGTTTTCAAGTGAATTCCTGTTCCCTATTTTTCTTTAATTCAAGAAAGCTCATTTAAAATATGCCAGCTCGATAATAAATTAGTCCAACTTCCTGATTAAAACAATTGTCCTTATTTGAAGTTACTTTGAGGGTTACATAGTAGCTCACAGAATGAACCTAAACATTTTCCGATTAGGACAAATTTCTTTTAGGCTTTGTCTACTTTGGGACAAAGAGTTCGAAAGATGATTCAATAAAGGTACAATTATAGGGACTTCAGGGGGGACCACACGATGAGTAATTGGTATGTGACAGGTAGTACTCGAATGAATATGTTATATAGTGAATTTTTTTCAACTTCAATTACGCTTATTAATTGATGCTAAGCATGACACCTAGTGACTGTCAGTTATCCAATGGTTGGGGTGAACAGGTGGTCAGGCTCTACTGTGCTAAGTTGCTTAATGTATGCTTAACTAATTGGGCCAAAAAAATGTTAAAAAATCTCCTGCCCACGGGGCCATACATTGGGCATCCAGTTTGTCTTGGTTGCTGCCTCTGTACATAAATGAAGTGCCCTTGAAAACCTGTGGTACTTATCTTTTCCCCCTCCTCCTCCTTCCCCAAGTAGAGTCTAAGCTCCTTGAGGGCAGGGACAGTTGGCTTTTTGTGTTGTATTCCCAGCACCTTACACATAGTAGGCGCTTCATAAATGGTGGTTGAACTAAATTGAATTCTTCTTTTATTCTCCCCATCCTCTTTAAGTAGAAGAGCAAGATAAAAATTGGATGTGTTTTGCTCTTTGGCTTTCTTCAGTGAATGAAAATAATAGACAAAACAGTTTGAGAATGAACTGTTGTAACTCAACTGATTCTGCTCCCTATTTAAGTCTCCAGCGTGGTTACTATCTTTCTGTGAGAATTTACCGTTAGGTCAAATTCCATATTCTCTTCAGTAATGATGAGAGAAGCAAATGTAATGATGGTGTGTGTGTGTGTGTGTGTGTGTGTGTGTGAGAGAGAGAGAGAGAGAGAGAGAGAGAGAGAGAGAGAGGGGGGGGGGGTGTTAGATTGAAAGTGAAGTCCTGCCTTTTTGTTTTTATGCTGTGACTGCCAGCTATTGTTTACCTTCCCCAGAGTATATACCTTGAGGTTCCCTGGCTTTATGTGAATGAGGCCATGGGAATCACTATTTGGAAAGAGCCTCCAGGCTTTGGAAGAAAGGTGGTTTTTAAAAGCCATTGCTTAAGGGGAATGGTTAACCGGGGTGGTCTTTGATGTAGCTCCATCCTTTATTTGTTACTCCATTGGGAACCTCCATTTGTGGATTCTCTTGTGTCTCCATCAGCTGTTGTTGCTCACGTTGGACCCACTGAATTTATGCTCTGATAACCCAAGAGTGAGATTTGTTATGAAGCTGTCTGGCTGCAAGAAAGTATTGGAATATTACTTGTACAGAGAGACTAGCGTGAGTTATTTTCACTTAGCTCACTTATCAAGAAAACGTGTAAAGTGTGTGGAGAAAAGAAATAGTGCTGTATTCAAAATTGAGCATCGCTTTCATTTGAATTTTCAAATTGAACTTCCATCTAAAGTGCCTTAACTAGACTTAACTTAGCTTTCCATGACCAGTTTACATCTCACTTATGTTACTTTTAAGTAAAACATTACAGTTACAGAGATGGATCATATAACATTTCAATAAATTGTTTTACAATCTTAATTGCAGGGTTTTGATGAAGATTTTTTTAAATTTTTTAAAAAGTGAGCAGACGAATTTAAAAGACATAAAAATGATTCCAGTTTTGATAGTCTGATGGCTTTCTGATTTGGAACCTGAATTATGATGAGCCTGGTAGTTTCAGACATGTTTATCATTTCTTGGCAAACTTTATTCACGTGAGACTTAAAAATTAGTCTTTTTTTTTTTTTTAATTTTTACAGCCTATCGGATTACGCAGAACATCTAAAAAAGTCAGCGAACGGATATCTGAGTGTATTAGGTTCTGTCCTGTTCAAGTAAATATTCATAGTAGAGTCTTGTCTAACAAAGTCAAGAATGGAGGGAAATTACCTGAACAGCTTGAGTAAATAACTCACTCTTTTATGATGAATCAGCCCCATATAGATAGTCTTTTGCTTCATGACTGCTTCCACTCTCTATTCTGCTTTGGAGGACTCACTAGAGATTGTTGGAATTTACAATTCTTCCCTCAGTATTCCAAGATCATGGTGGATAGGTCTGGTTTTAAAAGTGTGAAATTAATAGAATTTTAGAAGTCAATTCTCACAGAAACCATTCCAGTGATAGTTACCTGTGTATACGAATCTATATGAATATATACTTGCATATTTATTATTGTTGTTGTAATTACTATTATCATTATAGTAGGGAGATCACCGGACTAAGAACTCGGTGATCTGGATCCCATTTTTGGCTCTACCATTAACTAGTTGTGTGACCTTTAATGTCTGGGTGTCAGTTTCCTTGTCTATAAAATGAAGGCTTTGACTTGAAGAAACCCTTTGTGTAGAGGATCAGGACCTGGGTGTAAAATATCAGAAGTTTTAAATAGACCAGAGTCACTTGATGCACCACAAGTGGGAAAGAGTTGGAATATTGTCAACTGAAGTTCAGTATAATCCCTTCATGGGCCAGTTGCTCTGAGTTTAGAAACTGGAGAGGAGATAACTAGCATTTGGGGAGCCTGGAGTAAAGGAGAGGCTAAACAGAGAGCAATGTAATGGAAAGTCCCAGTGTAGAGTAGCAAACCCTGGCCTTCTCTCTTGCTGGGGTCTCATTCAAAGTAGTCATCTAAGTTACAGGGATTGTATTGATCACTAAGGGAAGAGCGGCCTAGTGCAGGGCTTGGCATCTTTTGTGTCTGTGTTAGCATAACTAAACTTCTTTGTTTTAGCAAAATGAAGGCGGTGAACTAGGGGATCTAAAGGGTCCCAATCAGCGTTCTCCACTTCCAAGTTAATCAAGTGTTAAGGCTAGAGTTCAGCTTTCAATGAATATCTCATTTTCTTTGATATTCATGTTTGGCCGTTTAAAGAAAGCTATATACTACAGGCTTTTCTGCAGCTGTTAGATTGCAGAATCGGTATATTGTGAAATATTGTAAAAGGATATGAAGAATTCCACATGCCATATCTTGGTAAAATGTCTGATACTATGATTTCTTTTTAAAATAAAGTTTGTTTTGCATCAGTAACTTCTCAGCATACCTCAACCCCCCATAAAAAAAACCTGCCTTGGAACAACAGTTAAGCAAAATCAGTTGACTTGAGGACAGCATGTAGTGGCATATGCAGTACTCTCTGTGGAAGGAAGGAAAGTGTATTTTATCATTATTCTTTGGAACCCAAATTGGTGGGTACATTGAGTCTGAGTTCTGATGCCCTTTAATATTGTTTGCATTTATATTATTGTTAATGTGTATGTTATTTTCTCTGATCTCCTTTCTTTTGCGTCAATTCATACAGGTCTTCCCATGTTTCTGTGAATTCTTCTTATTTGTAATTTCTGACGATCCAATAATCTGTTATATTGATAGACCATAATTTGTTTGGGCATTTCCTTAATCAGTGGGCATCCATTTTGTTCTGGTTTTTCAATCCTTTAATCTTCTAGGGGGAACTCACTTTGGAGGTATTAGCTCTGTATTATGTGCAACTATGATTCATGGATGAAATGATGATATCTAACCCTTTTCACTGAGTGGTATTCAGCAATGTTCCTGATGTCTCCATTTGGCAAGTTTTCGTATCTGTGATTAGATTTTCTAATTTTGTCCTAGGTTTAGCTATCTCATTCTAAATGAAACATAGTAGAAAGTATAAGTTTAAAGAACAGTAGCATTTTCGAGCTAGAAGAGACCTTGACGTATCTAGTCTTAACTTCTTCATTTTACAGATAAGGAAATTAGTCTTTGCAGTGGTGAAGCAAATTCAATTCACACAGCAAATCGGTAGCTCTCTCAGTTCATTAACTTTTGACTTTTCATATGAAAAGTGCCAAACAGATTTCACTCTGATTTCCCAAAAGCATTAAGGACAGTAAATATTTCTATTTCTCGTGTGGTATTATTGGAAGGTTATCAATACAGCAAGAAAGGCTTTACACTAAGACAGTAGTGAACATGAGACACTGGAAAGATGATATTTAGGAGGTGTGAAATTGGATACTTTCACATCTAGACCAAAAGATCTCACTCCTCAACTAGAATCCCTGAGTAGCCACACAGGCCAGTGATGGCCAGCTAAATGACTTCTCTAGGGGGTTGTAGAGATGAGCTTTTATAGGTCGGCTGGCTGAGGTAATACTTAAATGTTATGCTTTCCTCATCTGTTGACATAATTCGTGACGTGCTTATAGTATATCCTATCAGTTGAGTGGCCCCTTGACCAAAGGAGGTGGGAGGAGGAGAGAAAATACCTGGGTTAGGGATTCCCTTTTTAGCCAAATTGAATTTTTCCATTTTTGTAGTCATAGCAGCATATTCTAGGCCATGAGTATTGGACCTATGACAAACCCAATATATCCCACCCTTCATGGGATCATAGATTTAGAACTGAAAGGCACTTTAGCCACCAATCTATTCCAATTTCTCCCACCCCCGTTATACAAATAAAGAAACTCGGTCCAGACAGCTGAAATTCAGTTCAATTCCATAAATATCTATAAAGCGCCTATTATGTGCCAGGTACTGTGACTTGTCCAAGGTCACCCAGATAGCAAGGGACAGGGCTGAGATGTAAACCCATGTCCTCCCATTCCAAATCTAGTGCTTTTTTAAAAAAAAAAAATCTTTTCTTTTATACAGATTTGGTGCTTTAGCCTCCACCACAAACCAAATGTTATACACAATTAAGAACATCATAAAGGTGGTGGGGGTGTTTTATAAAGCTAAAAACAAGTCTCAGCCCTGCCACTTATTACCTGTGTTACCTTGGAGTGGTCACTTCACCCTGAGGAGTGTAGTTTTCCTATCTGTGAAAAGAAGAGGTTGGCTTTGATGACCTCTAAGGTTCCTTCCAGCTCTATGTGTATGGTGCTATCATGTAAGCTCCTTGAGGGCAGGTACTATTTTTCACCTTTTGTCTTTGTATCCCTAAGGCCTAGCATAGTGCCTTGCATATAGTAGCTACTTAAACTTGTTTTGTTGAATTGTTTGTAAGTTAATACTACCCAGGGTGCACTTAGCAAAGTTCTTGGCACTGTCAAATGGTTCAACCTGAGAAATTGGTCTTATCAATAGAAATGGCATGACAAAGAAGATGGATTTCGTCTGATTTCCTGCCTGCTTCACCCCAAGGACCGTTGGGCCTTTCCATCTGATGTATAGCCGAAGCTTCCTATCTATATGTTATCTCCTCCTATTAGAATGTGAGCTTGAGAGCAGAAACTGTCTCAACTTTGTAATTGTATCCCCAACACTTAGTGCAGTGCATTGCATATAGTAAGATCTAAATAAATGCGTTTTCATTCATTCATTCACATGCATGTCTGGTGTAAGTTTGATCGCTCTCACATCTGGGCTGAAGGTTTGTCCAGCTTCTCTATGTAGCCATCCTGGACTCTAGTTCTCCTGGCTTTGGAAGTGCAGTCAGCTTTGTGTCCTTCATGTTCCCCGGGCCAGTGCCTGAGAGATGACTGGCTTCACTGGACTCTGCTGGAGTTGAATTCTGACTACAGTCATGATCAGGGGTCGGCAACGTATGGCTCTTTCTGCAGGAGCCATAAAGTCCATTTTTTTTCAGGCCCTGTTACAGGAGCCGCACTGTGAGCACTGCACGGCTCTCACGAAATTACATTTTAAAAAATGTGGCGTTTATGGCTCCCACGGCCAAAAAGGTTGCCGACCCCTGGTTATGATGTTTATCCCCTGGTGGACACCATTCCTGAGGTGCCATTCGGTTAGGCAGGCCGTAGCCAATGAAAGGGGACAGGGGAAGAACTGGGCGTTCCTGGTCACATTGAATATGTGGATGTTCTAAGCAGAACAGCAGACTGTATATGAAAAATAGGGAACTTTCTATAGAGCAACAGAGCTCAGCCCAGAATCAGTCTGACTCTTAGAAACCCCAGCGTAAGGGCCCTGATTTTGGAGTCAGAGGACCTGGGTTTGAATTCTGGCTCCAGCTCTTCTTACCTGTGTGACCTGGGACGCATGATAGCCTCTCTTAAGCCCATATCCTCATCCGTAAAACAAGGAGGTTGGACCAGATGACCTCTAAGGATGCTCCCAACTCTGAATCTAGTATCAGTCAGTGCTCTTTCTATCTTAACTGATTTCTCACTCTTGTTGACTGTTATCCATTTGAGCACCATATTTTCAATTGAGTTAAGATTAGGTTGTCAAAGTACCAAACTTAACATGGCAGGATTTTCATGTCTGTCATCATTTGGAACCCAAGAGAAAAGAGATAATGTGCTTACAGTCCAAAATAATAACACAATGACTTGGGAAGCTTAGAATATAGTCAATTGAAGTGGTTTGTTTTATTTTTTAATGGATGGCAATAGAGATCCTTCTGATGTCTTCTTGTGGGGTTCTAGTCTTGAGTTCCCAAAGACTGCCAGAAGAATGCAAATTCTGGCAAGTCCTACCAAGTTGGAAAGGCTTTGAAGATGGGGCCAATGATGGTCGTAATGTCTTGTCCAAGTACCAGCTTACCTAAGCCAAGAAAGGCTCAATTCCAGATTGGCAAAGAAGCAGCTTAGCTAAGTTTAGTAAGATTCATTGCCAGGTTGTCTGCAGGGTAATAGATTTTTTTTTTTTAATCACAGAAACTCTCATAGACTATATCTATTGTAATGGAGTTGTGATCTGTGTGGCAGAAGTGCCTACGCTGACAAAACACAGATTCTTGAAATATTGAAACGGAGTTAAAAAAGAAAAAAGATGGATAGAAGTAAAAAAACCAAACTAATAAAAAGTCCCAGCAAACATATTAATTTGGACTCATTAAATAATTTGTCATGTCTCTTTATGGAAGAAATATCTCCTCTCTTAGTTGATGTGGTGGGTAGTAGCTGTCAAATATATATTAACACAACACGGAAATTATAGGGCTATCTACCTAGACTTTATTGTTATGCTCATGCATAGGTTCAGGCCTTAGAGAAAATCTGAATAATTATCAGAATTCTAAACCAGCTTCTTAGAGACAGAATGACATCAGAGACAGAAAAATAATTCTCTTACATATTGCAATAGGCCATGAAAGTTAAAGAGAAGATAGATCCTTAATCTGACATTTCCTTCAATGTCATGAAGGTTGAAGAGCCTTCATTAAACAGAGTATAATCTCATGCATCCCCCCCCCAAAGAAATAAAGTTCATCAAACAAGGTAAACTAAATCAGGTTATAGATTAAACTACATTTAGAGGATTCACAATTTGGCTGTTTGAGGAGGAAGATTTACAGTTACCAATAAGGCTTCCTCTGACTTCTTATCTAAGGAATACTTAAGGCCCTTAAACAATTTATGTTTACATCTCATGGGACAAGTTTTAGTCAGGTGGGGTAAATATTAACCAAAAGATGCTGGAGGAATAAACGGAAATTTAAATCCCATTTTGATCACAGAGAGGTCTGCAATTACTTCTCTTTCATCATTATGCACTTATAAATTCTATTAATCTCTGCTACAGGCACACTTTCAACTGAATGTAAGGCAGACATTAATATTGGAAAATATTGGATACAACAAATTTCCATTTAATTAGCTTATTTCATCTTGGGTTTTGTCTGTCCCATGTAGCCCTCTGGTCCTTAGAAACATTTTCCCTTGGAGATTGTAGAAAAAGGCTCATTCCCAGGGCAGCTCTAGAGAAATGTTCCTTCTAGTACGTTTACTTCCCTGATTTCAAGTCACTTGCAGAAGTTCCTAGGTTAACTAGTTTATATAAAAAAAGGAAAAAGCAATGAGGTAATTGACCCAGCTGTGGGTACAGAAGGGAGACCTGCTGAAATGTCAAAATTTCCCAAGTTAGCAAGTGAATTTATTTATTTGTTTGTTTGTTTGTTTATTCATTCATTTATTTTTAGGTGGGTACTTTATTTTATTTTATTTTTTTAATTTCTTTTTTGCCCTTTATTTTTTTTAATTTATTTAGAATTTTTTTTCCAGAGTTACATGATTCATGTTCTTTCCCTTCCCTCTTCTCTTCCCCCTCCTTGAGCTGACAAGCAATTCTACTGAGTTACACATGTAACATTGTTCAAAACCTATTTCTATATTATTAATATTTGTAATAGAGTAATCATTTAAAGTCAACATCCCCAATCATATCTCCATTGAACCATGTGATCAATCATATGTTTTTCTTCTGTGTTTCTACTCCCACAGTTCTTTCTCTGGATATGGATAGCGTTCTTTCTCATAAGTCCCTCAGAATTGTCCTGGGTCATTGCATTGCTGCTCAATGGACGTATAGACGTCCATTACATTCTATTTTACCACAGTGTATCAGTCTCTGTGTACAATGTTCTCCTGGTCCTACTCCTTTCGCTCTGCATCCATTCCTGGAGGTCTTTCCAGTTCACATGGAATTCCTCCAGTTCATCATTCCTTTGAGCACAATACTATTCTATCACCATCATATACCACAATTTGTTCAGACATTCCCCAATTGAGGGACACCACCCCATTTTCCATTTTTTTGCCACCACAAAGAGCACAGCTATAAATATTTTTGTACAAGTATTTTTCCTTATTATCTCTTTGAGGTACAGACCCAGCAATGGTATTAGCAAGTGAATTTAAAAAGAAAAATAAGAGCAGCTATTCAACAGGATTCCTGCCCTCACAAGAAACAGTGGTGAAGTGTATTAAATAAGGCAATAGTGGAGCAATTCACCTGCTGTATTTGAGCAAATTACCACTCTCACTAGTGTAGTTTGTATATATCACCATATCTATGTATCTCCTAACCCAAGATGAATCCCCTGAGGCTAGCCTAAAACCTCTGCCAAAATCCGAATCTCCAGAATATATTATTAATGATTTGTGTTCTTAGTATCTTTCATCAAAGGATCTCGAAGCATATGAGCATTAAATTATCCATCTTATAAAATGTAATGAATATTTTCAATATTGTCAATTTAAAAGGCTAACAATAGACATGCCTTAAGTTGTTTGTCCAAGTTTGAGTTTGAGTTGGGGACTGGCAATGTTGGGTAACAGAAAAGAATGAAAGTAATTATCTATCTGGATTTTAACTCTCTGGAGGCAATTGTTGAAATCTGAGCCATTTTCACAGGGGATAACAGAAAACCAATATGCTCTGTCACACCCATAATAAAAGTAGGTAAATCTTATAATATTTTTGTATTAATTTCAACTATAGCTCCAAATTTTGTCTATCATTGTAGGAATTAAATGTTAATGGTTTGACTATGAAGATTATAAATAATAGTGGTGGTTGCCCATTCAAAGTATTATTACTCAAAGTTGAAATTACTTTAATAGTTTTTATTTACAAAAGAGGTGGAAAGAGTAAAATCAGAGAAACACAAAAGGGTAGTTAGTGTATCTAACTAAATATTGCTCCTGTGCTCTACTCAGCCAGGTCTTGTTAACCTTCAACTGGAATTAAACTCTCTCCAGAAGACAGGAAGGGAAAGCCAGCTATCTACTCACCCAAGTTCCCTCCAAGAGGCAGGCCAAGATGATGACTCCGAGCTGAAGGTCACTCCTGAGACTGACTTTCTTCCTTGAGCCAACCTTCTTGAAGCTGACTTCCTTCTTGGAGTTGACTTTTCAGCCCCAGAAATTCAGGGCCTTTTATAATGGCTTCTTGTCCTTTCCCCTTTTCACAAGGACCACTCACAGCTTCTAAATTGCCTAGCACTGCCCAGGGGGCAGTGTTTGTGGGAACCACTTCTCACCTTCTAGAGAAGGGAATACTCATCAAAAGGGTTCACAGATTCCTGGCTGATTAAGTTAAAAGGGTGGAGAGCTCCTCTACCTAGTGCTAAGTAGGGTTTTCAAGCTTTTGTTGATTCAATTCAAAAGTAGACCAAGGAGAGTTAATCCTGTCTTCACAATCTTAAGTTATTGTTAACCAAAGTGTTAACTCCAACTAGGCAAATAGAATAAAGGATTCCCTTTTCACAAATGTAAACTCAGAATAGACAAAGAGAACCAAGAATTTCCTTTCACAGATAGAAAAAGTAACAGAATTCATTTGGAAGGAGAAGGGTCAAAAACATTAAGGGAATTTATGAAAAAAATGTAAAGGATGGTGGCCTATATCAGATCTCAAACTACATTATAAAGTGGTAATCATTAAAACAACCTGGCACTGACTAAGAAATAGTAGTAGATCAATGGAATGGATTAGGTACATAATACATAGTAGTAAATGACCGTAATAAACTAGTGTTTGATAAACCCAATGATACAAGAATTCACTATTTGACAAAAACTTCTAGGAAAATTGGAATACAGTCCTGTGGAAACTAGGTATAAACCAGTATCTCACACTGTATACCAAGAAAAGAACAAAATGGGTACATTATTTAGACATAAAGGGTGATACTATAAGCAATTTATGAGTGCATAGAATAGTTTACTTGTCACATCTATGGATGAGGGAAGAATTGATGACCAGACAAGAGACAGAGAATTACAAGATATAAAATGTATGATTTTTATTATATTTAAGAGGTTTTGCACAAACAAAACCACCATAACCGAGATTATTGGTTATGTATATCAAATGTTATAATCAAAATGTTATATCAAATGTATAAGAATATAAATCATTCCACTAGTGATAAATGGTGAAAGGATATGAATAGGAAGTTTTCAAAAGAAGAAATCAAAGCTATGTATAGTCATATGAAAAAAATGTTCCAAATAACTCTTGAATAGAGAAATGTAAATCAAAACAACTCACACCTATCAGACTGACTAATATGACAAAAGAAGAAAATGATAAATGTCAGAGGGGATGTGAAAAAATTGTTGCAATTGTGAACCCATCCAACCATTCCGGAGAGCAATTTATTTTTTTGCCATTTCCTTTTCCAGCTTATTTTATTTATTCATTTATTCATTTGTTTGTTTGTTTATTTGTTTTTTAATTTTAATTTTGAATATTTTCCCCTAGTTACATGTTTCATGTTCTTTCCCTCTCCTCCAAACCCCCCTTAGCCAACGCACAATTTCACTGGGTTTTACATGTATCATTGATCAAGACCTAATTCCATATTATTGATATTTGGACTAGAGTTATCCTTTAGTGTCTACATCCCCAATAATATCCCCAACAGCCCATTAATTCAAACAGTTGTTTTTCTTCTGTGTTTCTCCTCCCATAGTTCTTCCTCTGAATGTGGCTAGTTTTCTTTCTCATAAATCCCTCAGCCTTGCTCTGGATCTTTACATTGCTGCTAGTAGAGAAGTCCATTATGTTTGATTGTACCACAGTATATCCGTCTCTGTGAATAAGGTTCTTCTCCTGGTTCTGCTCCTTTCACTCTGCATCCATTCATGGAGGTCGTTACAGTTAACATAGAATTCCTACAGTTCATTATTCCTTTTAGCACAATACTATTCCATCACCAACAGATACCACAATTTGTTTAGCCATTCCCCAATAGAAGAGCATTGTTCATTTTTCAATTTTTTGCCACCACAAAGAGTGTGGCTATAAATATTTTTGTACAAGTCTTTTTCCCTATGATCTCTTTGGGGTACAAACCCAGCAGTGGTACGGCTGGGATCAAAGGGCACGTAGTCTTTTAAAGCCCTTTGGGAATAGTTCCAAATTGCCATCCAGAATGGTTGGATCAATTCACAACACCACCAGCAATGCATTAATGTCCCAATTTTGCCACAACCCCTCCAACATTCACCATTGTATCACAGTGTATCAGTCTCTGTATACAATGTTCTCTTGGATCTGCCCCTTTCACTGCATCAATTCCTGGAGGTCATTCCAGTTCACATGGAATTCTGGAGAGCAATTTAGAATTATGACCAGAGGGTTAAAAAAACTGGGCAAACCTTTTGAACCAACAATACCACTACTAGGTCTGTATCCTAAAAAAAATTTTTTTTAATGAAAAGGACCTATTTGTAGAAAAAAATTTACATCAGTTCTTTTTGAGTTGGCAAAGACTTTGAAACTTAGGAGATACCCATTGATTGGGGAAAGGCAGAACAAGTTGTGGTATTAAGATTAAAAATTCTTTTTATATGTAATTGGCAAAAAATAAAATGTTGAAATATTAAAAATTAAAATCTGGCCTTGAGCTAGGCACATTCCCTCTCTGGGCCTCAGTTTCCTCATCTATAAAATGAAGTCCTTGTACTAGATAGCCTTTAAGGTCCCTTCTAGCCCTAGATTCATGATCCTATGAATATTTACAGAATAGTAACAGAAATTCTGTTTACATTGTAGAATTCAGCATAAAAACACACAGAAAGAGGTAGCTAGGTGGCACAGAGATAGAACTTTGGTTAGGGAAGCAGAAAGACCTAAGTTCAAATAAATCCTCAGACACTTTCTTGTTGAGTGATCCTAGCCAAGTCACTTCACCTTTGTTTGTTTCAATGCCTCAGTTTCCTCATCTGAAAGATGGAGATATTGGAGATAATGATAGCAGCAACCTCTTGGTTGTTATGAAGATCAGTGAGATAATAGTTGTAAAGCTCTTAGAAAACCTTAAAATGTTATGTAAGTGCTGGCAATGAAGAAGAAGAAGAAGAAGAAGAAGAAGAAGAAGAAGAAGAAGAA